>NW_024581955.1:0-275502 GCF_017639235.1 Corvus kubaryi
ATAGAGGGTACCAGCCTTGTTTAGAGGGTTACGAGAGGGAAACTGTCGGATTTCTGGCGCTCTGTCAAAATCAGGCAATTTCACACAGAAGAGACCTACAACATGCATGTAAAGGTACAAGGTGCATAGACACAGCAGGTCTCAGGAAAGCATAGTTTGAAGCGTCCTTGTCCATAAGCACAAAACATATTTGGTCATTTACAGTTGCTACAGGGCCTCGTACCAGTAAAAAAATTTTCTGCTGCCCAATGCCTTCAATCCTGAAGACAGAGACAGGAAATTGTTGGTCTCCATGCCTTAAACAGTTCCCTGCCAAGTCAGTTCTTGCTGTTTCTCTGTCCCCATCTGAAGTCACAGTGGAACTGATGTGTGTGTATGAAGACCACAAAGAACAGAAACACAAACTAAGTAATGAAAGAAAGTTTTAGGGATGTTAGTCTGTGTAAATATCTGAGAATTTTATTCCTTGACTGCACTTCTCTATTGAGATTATGCAGCTTTAATGATGCAGAAGAAAGGGTGAACTGGGAAAAAAATCCAAACAATTTAACTAGGACAGCTAGAAGGGGAAGACATTTGGTAAGCCAAAGCGAGGAACCCCATTTTCCTGCACTAAAGGCAGTCCTTCAGGCTCTGATCCATTATCATAACAAGCCACATTATGACTTGAACTTCGTTTTCTTTGTTGATATTACAGAGGTGAATTAAACATGACAAATTGTGAGATTTTATTCAGTTGAATAGGAGCAGTTCCAAAGATCTGCAGCCATTCATATGGATGTTAAACTACAAATCTTATATACAGATATATAAAAATCCTCCATCAATAGATTATGTGCCAATACCAGTCAGTGCTGAGTGACAAGGCAAATAATTTTCCTTCAAGGTCTGCTTATTACTTAGCCTTGACCATTGTTCAGCAAGACTACATGCACAGGCTTTATGGCCCTTTGCTAGATACAGTTTAAACCACTCTTAGCTGTTTTTACAAAAAAAATAAAAAAACACCACATTTTCTTTTTTCACCTTTTAAAATGTATAAGGGATATCTTCTATCTATAAACTCTTTCCTCTGAGGTCTGAGGCACTGCTGGCATCTTCCAGTGCTTTGGCACAGGTGTAACTTGCAAGAACTCTCTTGGAGACCAGGTTCTAGATCAGAGAGATGAATAATCCAGTACTGCAAATCAGTCTGCTTATTTACAGCATTAAATTAGAGAATGTTACTTTACACCACTTTAATAATATTTAAATCAAGAAGAGTACATTATAACACTGGTTAAGTGTAGTTGCCAAATGAAAATGAAATTTTATATTGAGAAAAAAAAGGGGGGGGTTCCTACCTCAAAACCAGAAAATATTAATATGCACAATTAATTTGATTATTAACAATTCTGATTTCATTTTTTTCTTCTTCACTGTGGAGCTCTGTATATTAAGTAGCATAGTTTGTGTCAGGGCTAGATGTAGCAAGTGACACTGTAATGTCTCAGCCTTCTGAGAAACTCTGAAAGAGGGGAATATCAGCATTCCTGTTCTCAGCAGAAGTGCCAAAAAGGGATGTTGTTGCATGCCCACAGGAAATACGGTAAGAGTGAAGTAATTGTCTGCTGGATTTAGTATGAGTTTATCACAAAGACATCCCTCTAACAGAGAGTAAAACTGCAGCTAAGGTTGAAGAACATGTTAAATATGAAAAGGTCAGAAATTTTATTAATGTCTAAGGGAGTCAAGAAAAATGCACAAAACAGTAGTAAAAACACTAGGTAGAAAAATGGACCAACTTTTGCAGTCCTGTCTTTATCCCTTTCTGCCTGTCATTTGCATTTAATAAACAAAGGAGGCTTGGTTTTGTTAAACAATATAAGAAATTGAATGCCTCCATCAAATACAACCACTCAATCCCTAAAATTCAGCTGTTTATGTGAGTTTCTTAACTTCGTGAAGCTCTGAAGAATTATGCAATATTCTAAAGTTTTACGAGTATTTACTGCTATTTCTTTCAAGGTTCCTTATTGACATTTGAAAAATTGCCAATACATCATTGGGGAGCACATTAGGAGAGTATGCCTGCTTTTAATTATCACCAGTAGGAATTCTGCAGCTCACAAATGGAAGTTACATCTAGTCATGGGCTCCCAAAGTTTCCTGGAACATATGTAAACTTCAGAAATCAAATAGCTGACCAATAAATAAAATGTAAACACTCCACAAAATGGGGCATTTTCCAACAATTTCATAAGGAAGAAAATTAATGATGAGCATGGAACAAAGAGATGCAACTTTCCATGCATTTCCAGAGCAAGCAGAAGAAGGGAGAGAGGCTAGACTGTGCTAATTATGCAAGAGACTTAGATTTATACTCTTATGAAATACAAATTGCACAGAGAGAACTATCAAAAGATCAAGCCCTCCCTGTGAAAAATATTCTTCTGAGAAAGACTACCAAATTTTAAAGAAATAAAGTAGAGAAGGAGAGTGATAAAAGGGTCTCAGTAAGTTACAAGTATGGAAACATATATTAATTTCAAAATACAATACAACAGCTCAGTAATTTTTCTGCTTTAAAGTACTTTTTCCCATATGATCTTCATTTCTCTAGGGAATTTCTGTAAAACACTCAGAATTTCATGAAATACTGTTTCCAAAAATGAAAATCTTGGTGGCAACAATAAAATTTCATCATGAGCCAATTATACAGATTTGTAGTTTCTTATTTAGGAGTGCACTGGTACATTTTTATGTGGTTGTCTGATAAGAGGTCCCTTTGTTCTGCAGCCTTTCAGCCAAAAATGCAGTGAGCAAAATCTGACGTAGAACATAATTAGAGAGCTGATTTGGCCTGAGAGAACAAAAATTCCTCAACATTCAGTCCAAGATGCTCTGCGCTCTGTCACAGCAAAGAGAAAGGGTTTTCCATTGCTGGAAGAGGTGTGTATTATAACCAGAGAGAGAATATCATCATCCTGAAGTAATAGTCTGTGTTGAGGCCTGGTAGTTGAAATACCTGATTTCAGGTAGATTGTTAATCATTCTCAGAACTATACCTTGGACAATAAGTGAGTCTTTACAGGAACACACACAGGATCAGTTAAATGTTTGCCCTTTGAGATCTAAGGTGTGCTCATAAAAGCATTTCTTCTTAGACATTCTTTGGGGTCTTTAGATACTAAACACTGCAAATTATCTCTCTTGATAGAGGGTGTCTGCCCTGTTCTGCACCCTCTTTGTCTGTCCATTATATTTTATGATCCCTTGGTATCATCCACAAACACTGTTTCTAAAAAGAAAACTCTCTCATGGGCAGTACTGTCTTTCCCTTTAAAAATCAAATTCCAGACATCAGTGTAATCTCAGTGTCATTGATAATTGCAATTAATTTTTCTTTTATACTTTAAACTATAACTCAGACACTGACCAAAGCTTGTACTATTTGCAAGATTCCAGGGCATCATAATCTCTTTACCTCTCATTAAAAAGAGTTTAATGTTTGAGGTAGGTGAAGGAGTGGGGCCTTGTTAGAGCCTTGTAATGACATGAAGTCCTTCTGTAGGAATTCCCTCATGGGAGAGGGAACACAGTACACAGTGGATATAAACCTCACCAGCTGCACTCCAGGTTGTGCAGCTGAACTGGAAAATGCTTATTCCTCCCCTTGCCATCCAAACCCCTAAAGTTAATCATCAAAAATTAATGCTCCCTGAGACCTGTATTAGGCATACCAAGCTGTGCACGTATCAGCAACTGTATTAAGTTTGTTCTCCCACATGGCCCAAGCACACCAGCTGGATTACATTTCCTGTTATACACAAGATAACATATAATTAGCTAAGGAAGCCTGTCTGTAGAGAAGAGATTTTAATGGAATGTACCCAAGCAGTAACCCAAGGCATTGCAATGAAATCTCTAAATAGAGAAACTAGAGAATATCTTTTGAATCAGCATTTGGAGGAGAGGGCTGGTATTTCTTTGCTTTCTTGTCTTTTGATGAATTTTAAAGCCAAATCCCTTTGACAAAATACTTCATTTTGTTGGGAGACTCGATTTGCAGCTCACAGGCAGTTTTCACTTAAAAAAATTAACCTACCTCCCTAGGAGAGTGAGTGGACAGGATACGTGGGATGTCAGATATTACTTTTCCGTCATCCCAGCATTATTTAGAGTTGAATTAATACATAGAAGTGAGAAAATAACTGAGCAGTAGAGAGAAGGGGGGAAATTAGTTTTCCAATGAGATTTGAAAAAGAGATGAAGAGCTGATGAGGCAGAGAGATAGAGGCAAGTACCAGATTTAAAGAATTAGAAATCAGTATGACCTTGTTAATTTTTCTATCAGTCTACAGCTGTCTTAACTTATACAAGAAATTATGCTCTTTCTTAAAATCTAATATTAAAACAAAGACTGCTATTTCTTTGAGTAATCATTAATATGAATTAAAAAGAGCCACCCTGAATTTGAGTGACAGACCTTAAGGTAAATTATGTGATAGGAATAATGAGAAGTTTTAAGACTCTCAGTGCATAATGTTTTGAATGACAGAATTATTTCTGCAAGAATTAATATGGAAAATTATAAACATGTGAGACTCATCCCAGTTTAGAGGACACCAGATGTTCCTCTGTGTCTTCTCCAGCTAAGGAGATAGATACTGCATTAAGATCTTCTCACATTAATTAACCTGACCCTGCTTGAGTATGGGCTGGAATCAGCCTCAGTGAACAGGAGCCATGTGTGTTCTCATTAGATAAAATAAGAACATTTCTCATAAGAAGCCACCTTACGCAGACGAGATTCGGTGCCCTGAATTTCTGGGTGACATTTTGGAAACGTGGAGTAAAATCAGTCATTTCTCTTGTAAAGCCCTCTGCCTTTCTGTGAGGTCTGCATGGCATGTGTGAAGTTCATTGGCCCTCAACCTCCCAACTACTTAAACAGCCAAACCTCTCCAGTCTCTCCACCTCTTTAATCACAACTTTGCACAATGTTTAACTATGTTAGAAGGAACACATTTTTTCAGACGCAACTGTTACAGCTCCCCCATTTCCTTTAAGCAACAGCTATTACTTTTTTGGTTCAGATTTTGCTCTTATGTTAGATTTTTATGTCATGAAGAATAATATATGCAGCAGCTCCCAGTGGCATGAGACTGAAGGGAGCCTGGGGGCTGTGTGACTTTAATCCATGGGCAGAATTGGTTTGTTTGGTGCTGGTGTGGCTGGGTTCTTGGCATGCACAATGGTTTTTTTTCTGGGCATGTTCCTTTATTGTTGCTATCCCTACTGTAGCATTCTTGACAACCTTGCTAAATTTTAAAGTCAACATCAGTGACAGGATTGGGGAACAGGAACAGATTGACAACATTAGGGATAAGCATGTGAGGACTTCAGGTACCTGGCCAGTCAGTGAGTATATTCAGTATAAAAAGCTGTTTGCTTTAAATGATCAACTGGGCAATTTTTTACTTCATGCTAATTTTTTTTTTTTTTAATGGACAGTTTTCTTCTGTAATATTTTTCAAATTATTCAAATCATTTGAGGCGTAAGTAGCAATCTGCTGCCTACAGAATATTTCTGATATGACGGGAATCAAGAAACGTAGGACTCGTGCAATAATACATTTTCATTATATTTTCAACACATTCTCATCCAAAAAGTTCTGAGTATGTGGGATGTACAAGAGGTTTTGGACAGTAGTTTTGGGCAGCCCTTAGTGTTTGTTCATAGCTGCAGGAACAGAGCAGCATGTCACGGGGAGGCACCAGGGCTCCGCCTCAGGCATTCTCGGCCCTTTGTAGCTCCTGGGAAATGAACCATGTCTGCTGAATGTCTTTAAAAAATTATCACTACAAATGTGCTTTGGGATATAATCATTAAAATGAAATCTCCTATCTTATTTTAGCATAGTAAGTGGTGTTAAACAAGCTTCTCAGTTTTTCTGTTCCGTTGTTATTAACCCAGTTTCCCGAGGGAAAAAATGTAAAAACCTCGGATTCTAAAAAGAGAAAAAAATAGGTCTCAGAACTGTTGAAAATGAGAGTGAATAATTACCAGGCTCTCTGACCTGATACAATTTTTGCCTGCAGGAAAAAACCTAAGGACCTTGCAGCAGCCATTATTAATGACACCCATGTAATTACTATTAGGAGGAAAAGAAATCCGGTGTCTAAGTATCAATTACATGCAGCAAAGGGTTTATCAAAGAAGTTCTGAGTTAGGCCTCTATTAGATGCCTGGTTTGGCTTGTCTACTAATCATTGTTGTCAATTATTTAGAAATAGCTTCTGAACTTTTGTATTTAATAATAAAGTAGCCTATAGAGGTATTACTGTTGTTCCTGCTGAACCAAAAATTCTCAGTGAGAAGTATAATTCTGTTTAAGCAAGCCTGGTGGATTTGATATTAAAAAAAAAACCCCGTACTTAAGTCTCTGCTGATCTTATGTTCTTGCCTGCAGCCAGTACCATTTTCTTCAAGGAAAATTACATGTACAGTGCTCATTCCAGTAACTGCTAGAAGAGCTGCGCAAATGCAGAAAAAGTGCATTAATGGTTTTGAATAAGTGGTTTTCAAATGCTTTCAAGGGCATAGGAATAGGCATAGGAGGTATGCAAACTATTACAAGACGACAAACACAGCCAGTTCCACACCTCAAATTAAGCTAAGAAAGCTAAATCCACTGATGTCAGAGATTGGTTGCTATTAAAAGGATTTTTTTTTTTTTTCCCAGCCATTACAACATTAGAACATTAGGAAAAATAGTTTTCAAAATTGTATACTGACACAGCAAGAATAATAGCAATACTGTTAACCTCTGGAATCAGTGTTAATCTTAAATATGTGTTTAGGTAGGACCAAAAATCAGAAACAGCTATTTATAGAGCAGAAAGTTTCAGCTAAGGATGACATTTAGATGATTTTGATGAATATACTGTAGAAAAGAAATGTTTTCTCTTCAGAGATAATGTATCAGTTGCACAAAAGGATGTGGTATGGAGTTTAACATGTTTAATCCTGAATTAACAAAATAGAAAATGTCATCCCAAAGTTATTATTAACTGCCTGGTCACCTTTGAGTTTAGGTGCAGTAAGTTTTAGTTGCATATGATAATAGAGTTGGAGTTCCCTCAGATACCTTAAGATAAATTCAGGAGTCAAACTTTGGGTTTGAAAGTTTGACAGATCTTTACAAAAAACAGTGGCGAATTTTGTGAGCAATGACCTACATATAACGAGCATACCTTCCAAAAGATGGTCATCTAAATGAAAGTGATTTCCTTAGTTATAAATTAAATACAACCTCTAGCTCTCCATTTTCCTAAAACCAGTCAGAACGTTTCCTTTAGACCCTCTTAAAATACCAACTAGCTTTAAAGTTCCCAAAAATCATCTGTGAGCCCAAACTATATCAAAAACTGAAGGTAGCACAGCATTTTTTATAATACACAAATGAGTTACTGTTCATAAATTGTTGATTTGCAGCCATAAAGGTGGATTCAGAGATTAAATGAAGAAGAAATGTACCTCAAGACATGGGTTTATATCTTTGTCTAAATGAAGGAGTGTTCAGATATCATTTCACTTACAGTTTCTTCCTGCAATATTCAATGCATTCAAGAGGTACTTGAGGAGGTACAAAGGCATGCATCATTTTGGAGAGTAAAACCAGAGAAAGTTCCTTTTCTTTTCTCTCTCTTTTTCTTACACTGCATTGCAATTGTACTTTAACCACAGAAAAGGACAGGATATTAGTTTTCCACTTTGAATGGTTTTTTTCCACATTAAATGAAGATGAAGCCATATAAATTACGACTGCATAATAATAGCAACATCTTTTTTATTAAGTAGCAGTGTCCCCAAAGCAGTCATTCTGGGAGAAGGGAGAAAAACCCAAAGGGAAAGAGGAAGCTCCTTCAGGGAGAGCCACTCCATTTTAATGCACTAAAACCACGACTTTCACATTTAATATTAATATAATCACTTTACCACCTATTAAACAAAAGCTGTGGGTTTGGTGTGGGGACATGGTTATTGGAATCAAAATGAACATTGGAGGAGCCTTTCATTTAGGTTAATAATTTCATTAGCCAACTTGAATTCACAGAAATTGTACCTTATTCAATAACTCCCATGTAGTTTTGTTAGGTTTGTACCCAAATTAACCCACAAATTTTTATTCTCTTGATTGAAAGAAGCACAGTATTACAATTCTCTCTTTTTCTTTTGAGTTTTTTGATGTATTTGCATTAATAGTTTCAAAGTGCCCTTTCTTGATGTGCTTGTTGGGATGGCTGAGTTAACAACCTATTATTGTGTACTCCTTACCGAGCTCTTAATAGCTTTAGAGTCTTTTGTAGGAATTCACCTGCTGCTCGTAAACACATTTATGTTGCTGTTGGAACTTCACCAGGTTGATGTATCTTGTATTTGCAATGACCTTGCACAAACTGCCTGGTTTTCATGCATATTCTGCAAGTATTCATATTATATTAACGAAACAGCAGTTCTTTAGTGACTGAACAGCTTTTTTTAAAAAGATGTTGACACCTATCTGTAAATTTCTTAACATTTTTTCAGACTTTTTGTTGTTGTTTTTACCACCTCCAAAAATAATATTTCTGCTGAAGTTAGCTACATCAGAAATGGGCACTTCCCAAAAAAATTGAGAAAAAACTTGCTTTGTCAGTTTTGGAAGTGCAAAATCAGCATTTTGATTTACTTCCTAGATTGTTTACTTTGCCCTTGAAATTCATGTTCAACTAATGGGAAAAAAGATTGCTGTTTTTGCTTTATACCCCATTAACTCACTGAGGTGTTTGAAGAAAACATAAACTTAAGGAATATGCTATATTTATTGTTGATGTATTGCCAGGTTCTGCAGTACACTCATGACACCAGAGGTGAATTCAGCCCTTCTGAGTTAACATTACAAGATATATATTTGCTGTTTGCCTGCACTGAGACACGAAAAGGTGTATGCATGTGCTCAAAAATAGGCCAAAAAATGTGATATTTCAGTGACTTTTCAATAGCTGTTATGTGTTTATATCTGAAGAGGCTTGCATAATGAAAAACAATGCATAGTCTATATAGAGATCAGCAGGTTCCCTCTTGCCTCTGATTTATTAATCGTATTGCAGTGATTAGAGTCAAACACTAGTTAGTGTCAGACTTCGTGTTTTAGAGCCAAAATTCTTCCTCCAAAATTGATTTTTGTTGGATGGTTGAAATCTATCTAAATATTGTCAACATTATTCTATACTTATAAATCCTAATTTTCTTTCAAAAGAAAAGAATTTGTCCCAAAGATTTGTATTCACAGTTAGCATATGAAAGACTTGTTACCATATAACATTCATGTGGTGTGAAATGAATCTTAATGCCTTCAGTCATTTTTTTCCAGAATAGCAATCTGAATAGCAATCTGCATCAATTCAATCTATAAAAGTAGATCTTTTGCTTACTTAAATAAAAGTGCTAGCTTTATTTATACCACTGAATTTGTTTTCAAGCTGTTGTATATCAATAAGGATCTTTTCTGGATTTGCCAGGCAGGAAACATCCAGTAGCAAATGAAAAGAGAAAATTCTACATTAGTCTCCTCTTCTAATATTAAAAGGTATTTATGTAGAAGATTCAAACTAAGCTTAAACTGATCTTAAAATAAGCCCAGTCACTCTACCTGTCCTAACATCCTAAAAGGCTGAAACAAATTTTAGAAAGGAGTTGGAAAGGCATGTTTCCACAGGAGGTTTTTAGTACAAAATGTGGGTTTAGTACAGAATGTGTTTTTTATGAGGGTGTTTGTAGAGCTGCAAACATCACACAGCAGTTAAAATTTCCCAGCAAGGTGTTACAAACATATCCAGCACTGAAAGGGAGCCCTAATCCAAATCCTGGCCCTATCTGCCTGTGAAATATTGTAGGAATTCTGAAATTAGGTGAATTAAGCAAATATGTTATTAGCCCCATTAGAGCTAAGTTCTGTGTAGCTAACTAAGTGCTGTACTACATTTTCAGATTGGTAGAATCACTTGATTTTCACAGCTTTGAACATATGTTGTGCTTTGCTGGGGTTTTTTTTTTTGGGGGGGGTTGGGGGTTTTTTGGGTTTTATTTGGTTTTGGGGGGTTTTGGTGGTTTTTTTCTGTCAAAATGGAGCACTGGCTACTCTGTACTGTCACCATCACTGTGGAAGTCTTCTGAAGAATTGGATGATTGCTCTTCTATTGAAATTCCACTTCACTTGCAAGATGCTTCTTTACATTTAAATTGCCTTCACACTTCAGTAGGAAATAGGATCACCGCAGTTTGGAGTTTTGTCATGTACAGCTGTGGTATTACCCATGCTGGTAATGCTGGGTGTCAGAAGATAGCCTGCCCCATGTCTCAGCAACTTAGAGACCTTCAGGTGTTTGGGCTGTGACTTTGTGCATTGCAGATTTTTCACATCACATGAGTTGTCCCTTTTTGCTATCTTTCTTCCAGGGTCTTGCATTTGCAATTTAAATATTATCCAGTGACCTACTTCCCATCTGTAACTAGAAGCACTGTTTCTATGATATACATAGATATTGTCAAATTGACTGAACAAATCACTGATATTCATGATTGTTCACTATTTCCTATAGACAAGAAACTGAAGTATATTCAATAAAATAATCAGGAAGCAGATTTTTTTTTTTAAATCCCCACAGTATTTTTTAAACACAGTTTGTAATTAAGCTTGTTGCCTAGGGGTGTTTTGGAAGCCACAAGCAAAATAGGTTCAAGGAATAATTAAGAAAATTCATGGAGGAAAAAGTCCATGAGCTGCAAAACATAATGAAGCAAATTTGATTAATTCAGAATGCCACTAATTTGCAGATTGCTGGACTGTGGAAGAGTGTTAAAGGTGAGCATGGGAAGAAGGAACCTGCACTGCCAATGTGGAGTGTCACGTCTGCAGTGGCATCAGGACCTCTTTCAGAATTGTGAAATATGAACTTCACACACCAAAGGAATAACTTGGGAATCAGCCCACTGGCTGCATGTCCATAGTTCTCTTGGCTTGTTTCACAGCAAAGAAAGTCACAGAAGCCTTCCAATCTTCAAATTTTTAGTTTCAAATTGCTTCTGTTTCCTGTTGCACTGTATTTGTCAGCAGCTTTATTATATCATTATGAAGTAAACCTTAGCCTTAGGTGTCCCAGGAGAAACAGTGCATTACTGTCCAAAGGTGAATTTTGAATACTACTTGAGCTGAATTTTACCTTTAGTAATCTAGTTCATGCTTGCAGTAGCTTCCTGCTTCTTTCCAACTAGAAAAAAACAATTAAAATTAGTGAAAAAATAAGAAAAATCATCAAGGCAGTTGGAGAGGCTGGCACTTTCATATGCTGAGGTTAGAGAGACTTCTGGAGATCCTGGTGCAGAGGTTTTCACTGGTAAATATTTTTAATTAGCGAACAACTGTTATCAGAGTAGCTCATTACTGCCAGAAAGATGGGATTTAATATCTGTGCTCATCTGACAACTCAGGCCATGTTCTCCAGCTGCCTTTATTATATGCTGGATTGCACCCTGTTCCATCCCCAACTTAAGGCACAGCCTTTTTTTATTTCATTTTAATCTCCTTGTCAGGACAATAAGCTGTGTCCTGTCTGCTGCCTTCACACCTGGCAGTCCCACTTGACCCAGCATATGAACCACACAGCTTTTGCTCTGCCCACCCTTCACCTCCCTGTGCTGGCAAGAATTTTAACACTGCTTTAGAGTCTCCCTGTCCTCATCTCTCTCCTCATTTAATTTTCTGCTTTTCATGGTTCACCTCACATCAACTCATTTCTGCCTTTCCAAGTATATAATCCAATTAAAATGAAGTTTGTCTGGGGTTTGACCTTTCTGTATTTTTTTTTTTTTATGATTGGTTATCTGCTCTTCCCCTTTTCATGTTGACAGCCTCACTTTATATATGGAGAAAGTGATGAGCTGACTGACAGGCAATCAGAATATAAAATATTGAATGGCCAAACAGGTAAAGGACACTTGAGTGTTTCAGCTCCCCAAACTGTTACATCTCAGATTAATCATGAGGGAGGCCAAGGAGGGAAGGCAGAGGGTTACAGCCTGAAGGGGTGATGCCTTTAAGTGCTGCAGGTTTCTGCTCTGAAGCAAACACTAGAGCCATTGGTAATTTTCTCTGTGGCCCCTGCTTTTTGCTGCCACAGTTTTCTACTTTGTTCAGATTGATCCTCAGATCTTTGCAATCACTTCTAAATTTACTCTTTCTTGTTCAGCTGAAAACCAGAGATACAAGGGTTTTAGGAAGAGCATTTTTTTTAAGAATCTGAATGGTATCTTTTACTTTTAGTGCTTTTATTGTAATTTTTCTTACCATTCTACATTACAATAAAAATTTAATTAATCCTGTTGATCAGATTGTAATCAGATAGTAAATAATGCTAGAAGCATGTTTTTGAACCTATGAATCTTTTCTCTAAAATCTTCCAAGTATTACAGCCAGCATTCCTGTTAATTGATGTACTGTAGGTCAAAACAGTTTTCTAGGAGAAAATCAGCATCACCAAATTAGTGAATATAAAGAAGCTTTCGAAGACAGACACTTGAGTTTCACTGGTGTAGTTAATTTTATTGATTTCAGTGTAATTACTCCTTCTCTACAACAGTCTGCGTAAGGTGAGAAAGTATCTACAACTAGAGGCAACAGGCATTCAGAAGGTGTGTTATGAAAATATTCTATTGCAAAGAAAGAAAATACTTTTTGAGAATTATCGGGGGGAAATTACTTGTGAGAGGAATATGGGCTGTATAAATCAGAGGCAATTTCCGTAAATTAGAGCTGTGGGGAGTCTTTTTATTGACCACAGAGAGTAAGCACAAGCTCCACAGTTTGATGTTATTTGTCTTTAATAGATTCTATTTGAACTGATTAATCAATTAATGACTATACCTAATAATTAAGTACTGTGTTATCCTAATGTGCATCACAGCATTAAAGTTCAGGTGACTGTGGAGTGCCAGTGCAGCTGATCCCATGAGAAAAGAAAGGGAGAATTTGGAGATTTCATTGCACAGTGGACTAGAGCTATGATCAGTAAAAATTGCTGTCTTTGAGAATCATGGTCATTCCTTTAAAATAATGATGCTTCCTCTGTAGGTCACATTGTGTGTGTTCCTCAAACTGATGTACCTAGGAAAGAGGAAATATGGGACCAAACGGTCTCATAAAAATTTCTTTTTTATTATTGGTGCTTTTATTTAAACATTTTTAGTGTCTGAATCATGAAACTCCAAATCTTCTTTACTTTAATGTGGTACTTATTCAGCTTTGACACTGTGCTTCAGTGTACCAGATAAAGACCTGGTCCCTGTGGTATATAGATTTAATCTCTATTAGTACTTCTTTCACTTAAATAACAGTGCTCTGAAAAGCACAGGCAGGATTATGTGGCTTAATACAGAATTTTCATGTTTTAGGACAATAGATATAAACTAGAAAATGTGTTTGCAAGCAGCTGATAGTAAATTCAGTTACTCTCTTTGGATTCTTTCTACACACACACACACACAGACTTAGCTGTGGGTACACAATAAGTCTGTTTTAGCTGGAAGAAGGTTTGGAAATCCCTTTCCCTAGGGTCAGTTTAAGAAGACTTTTGCTACTCGTGAGACTGAATGAGCTGAATACCTCCATTGTCATTCATGAAATAAGCTACACTAAGAATATATAGCTCCCAGTATATATTCTAAATTATAGAAAATTATATTTGGTTATCTTTTAAAATTGCTAAACTGAGGACTGATACTATTTTGATTAGAGCCATGTCTCTTTTTGCCACTCAGATATTAATGGTGGCAAATCTTGTATGCCTGAAAGTGCCGGGATTTTATCAGTGCTCTCCTGGTAAAGTTAATCTTTTAAAGGTTATTTCATCACTATAAGCAAAATTCTGCATTTCAGCCTTAATTTCTATTGATTTTTCTTTTCCACTAAAGATTTTGAGATATATAATCTTTTTCTCACATATAACATCAGAATGTAAACTCTTTGATTGCCATAGGAGTCTAAACTGATTAAAGGTCATCCATCACATTTTGGTTAGTCTTTATCAATATTTTTTCTTATATGTGTCTACAAAGTCTTAATTTCGGTGCTGTTTTCTTCTGTACTTAGGGGGGGATAAAATTAGAGAGCAACTTGTTCACACAGCCGTGGCATGTTAAAGTTTGTTTATTTACAGTTGTTAATGTTATTGGGGGAATTTCCTTTCTTTTAAGTATATGAGAAAACTGGTAATAATCATCACAATAATAGAACATCTGGATATTGAATGCTATTCTGCTGCACTGCAAACACAGAAATTTCATTAATATTTATCCTCTGATGCTGCTACTCCATTAAATTAGGTTGTCTAGTCTTAGACCATTAGCACCATTGTGCCTTCCACTCAGCCAGTCTGTTTCTTTAGATATGAAAAAATGCCTTCTCTATAAAGCCAAGTATAAAATTAGGGTAGATACAGGTTCAGA
The DNA here is from genome assembly GCF_017639235.1 of Corvus kubaryi. Classification (NCBI taxonomy): domain Eukaryota; kingdom Metazoa; phylum Chordata; class Aves; order Passeriformes; family Corvidae; genus Corvus; species Corvus kubaryi. The sequence continues at coordinate 14,531 of NW_024581955.1, forward strand.
TAGTCAGGCAGAGGTGGCTGCAGGAAAGAATTTGATTCTGAAAGATTTTCCTGTTCATGCACAGAGCAAACTGTCATGGATTTGTGAACACTGTCCCTCATAATCAGAACTGAGTCCATTTGCAAGAAGAATCACACAAACAATAAGAAAAATACAATTTCCTTAGAAACAGAGATAGCATTTTCAAAGTTCATATTATAGTTCTGTTTAACGTGGATAGGTAGTCATAGACTTGGTATCACATTGTGTAATGACATTGCATTTGGATTATATTTATGTTTTAATTACAGATTTTCACCAAGATAAATTTGCAGTAGGCTATGGAAGAGGACTTATGAATTTCCTCATATCAGATTGTGTCTCGTAGTTATATGAGTGTATTATATTAGATAGACTCCTTTAACTCATGTTTAACCTCTCAGCCCCTGTGTTCTCAGAACTGCTTCTTGTGAATCCTGTGGCCCTCCTAAGATCACAAATGCTGCTCTGATACTGATTTAGAGGATCAGAGCATTTCATTTTTCCCTTTTCTTTTTGTGAACACTGAACCATACATAGTGGCCGGCTATATATTATTTTACTTCTTATGTGCCATGGGAAGTACAGCCACATGAGTGAAACTTCTGTTTTACTTTGCAGATTTTGTAGTAGCCCTCTGTAGTCATCAAGAAGTACAGAATAAAGGTAGTCCTTGGCATTTCCCATTGATCCTGGCCCTAGGTCAGAGACCTGTCACAAAAGACAGATCCTTGTAGCACACAAAATCATGCTTCCTTTTGATGGAAAATAGGGTGCATGGTAAGTGGGTTGATATTTATCTATAGTTTGCCACAACATGAAAGGAGGATCTGGGAAAAGCATGCAGTTAGATCCAGGAAGTACATCTAAGTCCTTCAGTTTAAAATTCACTTTTTAAACCCAGAATCCCTAGAAAAGTAAGTGCATATTATCTGTAGCAAAAATAAGACGAAGCATCCCCAACTTGTCTACAGACTAGAATTGCATTTGTTCTGAGTCCACCTTTAGCCTTCCTGGAAAAGATCATGGCACAAGGAGTGGCCAGCCTTGAGCCTGCAGAAGGCTCAAAAAGAGGCTGCAGAAAGAAGAAAGGAGATGGGAGGGCAGGAAGAAGGGTGATGAGGTGATGAGGAAGCAACCAGCCAGGTGATGAGGAAGCAACCAGCCAGACAACCCCTGGAAGTGCCCAGAATACCTTCCAGAAGGGATGGGCAGAGATGGCTGCCCATCAAGAGGTTGCTGTTAGCCCCAGAGGGACCCATTTTGTTGATTAAATGTTGCCATCACAGCCCTTGTCACGCTCATTGTCTTTGACCAACTACAGTTAGTGAATTATACTTGCTAACTGCTTGTCCATACCCCTGGCTATGGAGCCAGTGTATCCCAAATGTCTGTTTTACACAAGCAGTAGTTAGACTGTAAGAACATAGACATAGCTCAGATTTTTTCTTTTCCAAAAGTCATTCCCAGTTTTTGCTGCCAGTGGCCGTGTTCTGCAGGCTTCAGGGAGTAAATCTTGTCATTGGATCTTGGGGAATCTCCACTGATTTTTTGACAAAATTTCCATTTCAGTCCTCCTCTGAAGGACCCTATTTCTTTTTACAGTTCCATCACTTTTTTCTGCAATCTCTCCAGCAGGTCAGAACAAGCAGTACATTGTTAAGTGCTAGGACTTGATTTCAAGCAGTAGTGTGGGGAAGAGAAATGGCTTGCAACTATGACACTGTACAGTGAAATCCCTTGGGTGCTGGTCTCTTCCTTAGCTTACAGAATCGAGATAAAAATTTCCAGAGCATTCCAGAGTGTAAAGATATATGTGCCAAGACAGAGCACACAGAACTCACTACAACTTTGAATCATGCTAATACCTGTATGAAACAAGCATTTGCTGTTTACATAATCTTCAGTGAAGATTTCCAAGATCTTTCCTTCACTGGAAGTCATGTCTTTACCTGGACTGAAGTGGATAAACAGAGTCTTGTATTGATGTTGTATTTAACAGGTAAAATCACAAACATCATGCCAATGATTGTGTGTGGTCTAAGGATAAGTGTTTGTTGCAGAATCAGGTGTTTGTTGGTTTGGGGTTTTTTCTCTAATTCTTAGATTGATTTTGAGCTGGTTGATAACTTGTGTTTAAAGACTGGGTCTCTTTTGGGCAGGTATTTACCCTGATTAGCCACTTCATTACTAAATTAAAAGTTTTGGGTTCTCTGAGTGTGTGAACCCTTGCCAAGTTACATGGTAAGTTATACATCCCCTTTACACATTAAAGTCCCTGGAAGTTGCACATCTAACATAAAATAGAAATTAGCTCTTCATGACACACTGAATGGTTGTGAACCGTCCATAAAGAAGTATGAAAACTCCCTTGGATGAGTAGAAGTTCTCTATTCCCTTACAAATCTGATTATTAACTTGTTACACTTTTTTTTGCTCACATACCTGATATTTTTCAAGTTGAATTAAGCTTAACCACAAAAAAAAAAAAAATCACTCAAGCAAATAGGCTTTCTGTGAGAAGAAAATAGGTATTTTCTGAAATGCCTTAAAAAGTATGTCTAAAGTCCACTAACCTGTTCAAAGTGAAGTTACAACATTTCAAGTAATTGGGAGAAGTCTTATATTTAAAGTAATTAGATGGTATATTAATTATAGTCTCTATCCATAAGATTACATGTACATTTTATCCTACTATTTCAGTTTAAATACATGCTCCTCACGGCCTCAAATTTTGGTAACAGACTGTAGAACGAATAAATACTTCCTCTTACTGAAGTTTCTCAAATTATTTCCACTGTTTGAAGGGCAAGCTAAATGCAGTTATTTTTTATGTTGATCATTGTTGCCTTCTTCCTGTTCCTTCCCTTAACAGAGTCATTAGGTTGCTTCTGTGTGTTTGTTTTTTAATCTGGTTTTCTCAGCCATCTCCTTGTATTCCTACTGGGGGAATAGTGATCCACCTGCTGCCCCGTGCTAATGTGATTTGTTACACATGGCTGAAGTTAACTCAGCATGTTTTATATAAAACTCTTTGTTATATACAAAAAGTACGTACATATTGCTCAGAAGAGGTTAAAAGTCCAACAGAACCTATCTGAAACCTATTCCTCTCCAATTATGTCTCTTCTGTGAACTAGATTTCCTTCTGAACAGGCTGGAAGCACCCTTTGAATAATGTGTACCTGCTCTAATATCACTGGATGGTATCCTAAACATATATGGTGCCCTGTGGGTGTCACAGTTGGACTGTTAAGCACATGCCAAGGACATTCCTGCTCAGTTTGGAGACAAATCCTGCTCTAGGGGAGTAAAGCTAGCCTTAAGGCACCACATAAAATATTACAGACTACTGGCTTGTCAAGTAACTAATGACAGGGAATAAATGTTCCTCTTCCTGATGCCTTAGATTTTAACTTCTGTATTTTTCAAATCCTGTACTGCCTAGTGTGTAACTCTGAAGTTTTGTGTAGCCTGTTAGCTGCTGTTCTCTCATGCTGGTTAGACATTACAAACCCTCTCTAGGTTAGCTCTTCAAGGACACTGGGCCCCAAATGTGTAAACTAAAAGCCTCTGAAGAGGGGGAAAACTTGGGGTAATTACATCATAAACTGAGGTTATAATTGGAGAGTTAACCCTGATACACAAATGATATGCAAATGATATGCAAACTTATAAAAGTTTGAAGAACCTGTGACCCAGGGTCCATCTTGGGTGTAGCCTTTTGACTGCCCAGGGTGTTCCTTTGAAGGCCCTTCAAATAAATACCTCCTTTGATTCTCTTATTCTTGTCTAGTCTCTGTGTTTAGGTGGCCACCTCAGGCATCATTCCAAGTCATCCTCTCACGTTAAAGGCATCATCCAAGACCTGTCTAGAAAAGCAGCACTCAGCTTATGCACAGAAATTGATGTGTCTGGTCTCCACAATAGAGCAGCTGGTCTGCAATGGTAATTCCCAGGGACCATAATTCTCAGGGATCTCTGTGAGACTCAGGAACTGTCAGCAGCTGCCAGGAGATTAACAGGGGACTTCTGCACAGACTGTTTCTCCTTATGGACTTTCAAAGTGAATTTCATGTATGACTACCTTACAGCTACCTGGAAACAGACATTGAGCTCAGCAGCAGCAGCAAAGCTGTTGAACCATGCTCGAAGTTGACAGGCCTTAAAGAAAAAGTTAATTCCTATTTTCTTCTACCCACAGGTCTACCCACGGATAGCGCCGGCATTTTGGCACTACCTGCGGGTAGAAGTGAGGAGCGGGTATTTGAATACTCCCACATCTTTATTTTACAGCTTGGTAGTGTTTACTGACCTCCTAGTTTGTCCATTGTGCCAAAATAATGAGCTGCCATTCTAGTTGCCATTCTTCTGTGAATGTAGTCTTGTACTAATTCCATGTTGGTTTGACTGCGGTTGGGTTGGTTACTAACCCAAGTCACAAAAACATGCCTGTATGCAACGGTAAAAACAAAAAACCTGAAATCTAAAAGTCAAGGCCATATCATACATTCTGACTGTAGCACAGAGCCAAAGTACAGAAACCCATACCTGCACCTCCTTTTATAAACACATTTTACATTCATGAGAAGAATATGGAGCTTCAGGTCTGTTATATCATTTTTGCAAAGTTTGTTCAACTCAACTTGATATCATTTCTTCCCTCTTTTGTCCCTCAGGAGCATGAGCAGCTCAGCTATTCCTCCACAAGGTCCAAGGCTCCAAGTGTTATCATCACAGGTCTCAAGCCAGCCACCAAGTATATATTTCATATCAGAGTCAGGACGGCAGCAGGATACAGCGGCTATAGCCAGAAGTTTGAATTTGAAACTGGAGATGAAAGTAAGTTTTACTGAAGGAAAAAAAAAATTAAATACAATAGAAGTAGCATCTAATTCTAAACCAGTGAGACATTGGGAGTTTGAATGGCTGAACCCATACCATTTGCTTATCACAAAATGACCACTGCCATGTGATAAAAAACAAGCCTCAGACTCACAGTTCTGGATTTACAACAACACGTAGAAATGTTAGCCCGATGCTGCAGCTGAAGGAGTGTTCTCTCCCATAAAATTTCCTTATGGGTCCCTTCCAACCTGAGATACTCTAGGATTCTGTGATCCTTTCTTTCCTTATAGAAGTTCTGCCTCTTGACATCTAGAAATGCCCCTAATTGAGCTTAAGCTTCACCTAAATCCAGCAGCTTTCTGCACGCTCCCAGTGATGGACTTTTCGCTCTGTAGTTGTCAGTGCTCCCAGATTCCACAGATAAAAAACTGAAAACTTTTATATGCATTTCCATCAACCAATAAACCTACAAAATTTGGCAGTAAGAAGCAGGAAGCCCTCCTATTCCTACAAAATATGCAAAAAGGCTTCATGTGTGATGTTCATGCTCTCAACGATTTTATATTTAAGTCATGTGTTGCCCTCCGTGTTCAAAGAAACATAAAAAAAGTATTTACATGTATTTGAGAGAAAATTAGTGCAGTAGATACAACATTAAAACACTCATTAATTAAATTACTTTAATTAGCCAATTATGTTTACCATGTTTTTCATTAGTGTTTTAGAATTCAAGTTGTTTAAGCTAATGCACAGACTCAAAACTATCTAAGTGCTTCCAAGAGTACCCAGGGATTTGTGTTCCATTTTCATTGCTTCTTAACTTCTGTTTCAAAAATCAATCAGGGATAGATTTCCAAGTGCTTAATGCCTAATTGGACTTTTTAAAATTTTCTGGGTACTTAAGCCAGTTGGTTTGAATAGGAGTTGAGCACTTGGGTGCTTTCAAGAATTTCAGTAGATCTTGTCTGTCTCTTTTGGTGCAAAAAATACGAGGCTTAATTCATATAAAAAGAAAATAGTATTTAAACCTCTGTGAGGTTTCACACTGTGAAAATGTCACTTGTCCATCTAAATGAGGAAGACTGTGGTTCCAGTGACATTTCCCTCATTGGTACTGAGGGAATCTCCATCCTAGCCCCATTTCTCTTTTTCAGTCCACTGATGCAAGTGGCCCTTGGGCTGCACGGTGAGCTTAATTTTGACATCGTTTTCTAAGTATAACATCAGAGCTGAACCTGATACTGAAATAAACTGGAAAAATAAATCCATTTACGATGCCATAAACAGACCTTAACACCGTTTACCTCCCAATAATTCTGATTTCTTTTACTTCTAAGTCTAAGCACTTGCTGTCTAAACTAGCACGTTGTTTCACACAGCTGAATAAATAGAGTATGGCAATGGTTATGTCAGTATTTCCAGATACTGGTTTACCTTTACGCAGAGAGATTTGGGAGAGTTGTGTTGAGATTTGGGCTGCTTAATTTTATTAGTACCCATAAATGTTAATTGGCCCTTGCTGGTCTGCATCGGTCTTACAAAGCAGTCCTAGTCCAGCTCTGTAGGAATCTCTCTTCATCACTTACTATTCTGGCAGTGTGCAGCTCAGCTGAAAATTTGATTTTTTTAACATACATTCTTCTCAATTATTCTGAAAGATAGCAAATAATATTACACCAAGGCAGACTATTGCAGCTCCCTCCATCCCTGCTCACTAGAAACAAGTTACTTGGTGAAAATTCCACTTTTGCAATTACTTTTTGTGGACTTCCAGTTAGATTTTAATTAACTCAAAATTAACATTTTCATGAGAAGCCTGGGAAGAATAGAATGTTTTTAAAGTCTGTGTTGTCAGAAAATTTATCAACCAACACTTTCATGAAAATAACCAAAAATATTTTAAGTCATGTGTTTGATAAAAATCCTCCTCAGTTGGCATTAGCTTGTAACGTCCTTCAGCTCTCTGCCAATTGTACATGTTACAGAAGAAAAGAATTCCCAGACCAGTTTCAGGTAAACATCCAAGGTTATTCCATTTACCCTGCTTGAATACTGAGAATTTGTTAATAGATAGCAGTAAAGCGAGCAATCCAAAATGAGAGTTTTTCTTCAATAGACTAATTATAGAAAATTAGTGGTTCATCAGCTGTGAGATGTGTATATCAATGTCCTGAAATACAGTGCCCTTGGCAGGACAGTGTCCTGCCTTCTCTGCTGTCCTGGTGAAACACTACCTGTGTCACTTCAGTTATAAAGGATAAAATAGATTCACCATTACCTGGAACACTAAAACATTTTGGTGTGATTGCTAAAGGGGTGCATGAGGGACAGAGAAGACCAAATCTGCAGCAGCAATGGAAAAACTTAGTTAGCAGTGCTGATGTGTTTTTTGGGAAGCACCCTCACTTACCCACAGACTGAGGCAGCCATGGCTTGGGGAGCTCTGTTGTTGGACTCTTCTCCCTGCTGCAAAGACAGTCAGGTGGAGCATCCAAAAGAGTAAAATTTGTATTTTCATTGTGATAGGAAATGGAGTTACCTAGGGTAGTTAGAAAAATTCGCTTCAAGGAAGTGGGGAGGGATGAATGGATGCTGACAGGCATTTCTCCCCCTGTTAAAGCTCAGAGGCTGCAGCTGGGAAATATGAAACCTTTCCAAAGCACAGCAACCACCACTTGTCACTGTGTTTCTTGTTGCCATTTTATTCAGTCTCTGTTTCAGCACTTTTCAGGCAAAACACTTGTAGCAGAGCTGGCAGGTTTTCATACACTCCAGCACACACACAGGTGCCACTGCTGGGGCTATAAATTGGAGCATAAACCTCACTTGTAGTTCCTGCTTTTATCTGTCACAATTACCAGCTATCTGAGTCACCACAAAAACACTCTGGTCCTTCTAAACAGAGAATAAAATGTGTTCTGACAATAAAAAAAACATTTGTCCTAGGGCAGATACTCTTTAATCTCTGACTGTTACCCTCTCTGGTTTTTTTCCCCTCTCTTCTAACTAGCTGGTTTTGGAAGACTTTTTCTGTTTGGTTGGTTTTGTTGGGGGGTGTTTTGGTTTTTTTTTTAATTAATGATTCAAAGCTTTTTTTTTTTTTTTCCTAGAGTCGTGGGTTTTTTACAACGTTACCTTAGAGGCCCTTCTGTCCAGAGGAATTTGTAAAATATTGAACAATTTACAGCTTTAGGCAGTTTTCATGCCAAAGCAGGGCTTGTTCTAAAACCAAGGATATTTTCCTTGTCAGCCTTCCCATCATTAGAAAAAAATAATCCGAAAGTGAAGTGTTCTGGAAGGGGCCTAAGGGACAAAGTAGCATTTATGCAGTGTGGACTTGTGCTTGGGCTGAACAGAGCCATAAATGTGGGCACATGATGATATTTAATCCAAAAGCAATGCAGACTTTGTATACTTTAAATTATTAACACTAAAAACTTAAACATTTCAGAAGTACTAATGGAATGCCTGATTAGGTGTTTCATAAAGTTGAAGACTGTGAAAAAATAATTTGCTGAAGCCCTGATCTTGATGAATCAATAAGTTTAATTTCTTTACCATAGTCTCAGATGGTGATTTTTGTCTATTGCCAGAAAATTCTGCTGAATTTTCACTTTCTTCTCCCTCTTCCCACATCCAAAAAATCTACCTTTAACTTTTCATCCTCAAATCATGCAGCAAGGCTGCCATGACAGAGAAGCCATCCCTAGGATTTTTAGAAATAAACTGAATTACCAATTCAAAATTGAGTTGGTTTTGGGTTTTTTTTACAATGTTTTTTGTTTTGAAAATAGTTAATTGAATTATTTGTTGAAACAAACAAATGAGATGACACATATATTTAGAAACTGCATTGTTGGATCTCTCCTCACCTCTGCCTCGTCCTACTGTTCATTCAATATTAGTCAGCAATGGACGCCAAAGAATGTCTCATTTTAGTCTTTAGTCTCTTTCCTTACTGTGTTTAATATTTGCAGCCATTTGGTCTTCACATTTGATTTTGATCTATCTGATTGCACTACTGTATGTGTCCAGAAAACCCAGAGACTTCACTTTTCCTCTGCATTTCCTAAACAAGAGCAATGTCCTTGTTCAGATCTCGAACCGCTTGCACAAGCTTTCCATTTGTCCACTGGCCCGGAAGTGAATGTTAAGGGAAACATTTGGAAGAAAGCTTTTCAAGTGAATAGACACCAAAAAGTTTTAGATTTGTATGCTAGTGAAAGCACTGTTTTTTCATTCTAAAAGTCCTTTTTAAGATCACCTTTCCTTTGCCTTCTCATTTCCCCTTGGATTGGAGCCCATCAGCTCACTGCATCACAGAACTGCAAAGGAACTACATTTTCATTTGTGAAAACGTAAAGGTTGTCCTAATGAGACTTTGTGTTTTTCTTACCTATTGTTTTTAAGCACTGTTGTTTACAATGCCTTGTAAATCCACCTGACAGCCTGTTCTGTCTATTAGAGCTCCAGTGCTCACTGTCCACACTTACCTGTCTTACAGCTACTCACTGTTATCAGTCTAGCTGTCTTTCTGGCACTTTTTGATCTTTCAGTCTGCTGGAGGGTCTGCTGCCTGATAGATGTCAAATTGAAGTAATGAAAGGATGAAGCTGAGAGACAGAAGTGAGCTGTCATTAGGGCTTCCAGCTCTTTTACACCAAATACAGAAACTTGTAAAATGTTTTGGAGAGATTTGTTCAAAGAAAAAGAAATAGCAGAGCTGAAAGATTCTCTCTGTCTTTCAGCCTTTTGCACTGTGACTAAAACATCTGCACCATTTCTTCCAGTCTGCCCAGTGAGGAAATGAAGCCTGAGGATATTTCCCTTCAGCCCAGAGAGGAGGGAAAGTGCAGCTCCTCCTCCATGCATTTGGGTGAAGAACCCAGAGAGAAGCTGAGTCTGGACATGGGTGTAAAGAGTGGATTGTAGGGGCAGAACTGACACCAGGCTGGATGCAGAAGGGATTTCTGGGCATGGTGTTAAGCAAGGAAGCTGGAACGATGCAACCAGAAACTTTAAATATCATTTCGGGCCTATAACATGAGTTAAGCATGAAGAGCAATGGCAGCGAGGAGTTTATCTGGGTAATAAGCTCCTGGATGCGTGTATGATCCATACTGCAGTTCTAAAATCAAGTCATAGCTTTGACTAACCGCATCAGTTGCAGTTAAAATGCGGTTGAAGAGCTTTGCCACCCAAACATTACACTGCTGAAACATCTGGGATAAGTCATAAATTCTCCCTTTTCCTTGTTTTAGCTTCTCATTTTTTGTTTGCTGCCCCAATGAACTTACAGAGCAGACAGGTAGAGAGAATGAGACATAGTACCAGGCTAAACAGTCAGCCCAGTTAGAGAAGTGCTAAGCTCCCTTAGCTCTGCTCATGGTTTATCATAAAGTTGAGGTGCCCTAGACAGTGTAGAGACAACAAAATATTGATTTTAGCTATAGGAATGCTGGCCATGTTGTCCAACAAATGAGATTCTGGAAAAAAATGCTGTGTACTTCTGTGATTAAATGCAGTACTCTCATATGTACACACAAAGAGATGAAATGAGGTTGCAGGAACTTGCTTGACTTTGCAAACTGTCATAGTTGTTTTTTAAACTGAGATTTTCTGTCTTACATAATCAAGAAGTTCTGAGGAGAAACACAGGGTTACATATCAATATGCACAGGAAACATAAGGAAGGAAAACCAGGAAGTAACAAAAATATTCAAGAACATGCACAACAGAAACAGTTAAAGCTCTTAGTATTTACAACTTGAACTTTACTTTAAGAGAAAGCTGGAGAAATGAGAAAAGAGCAGAGAGGTTGACAGACACATAGAATTTAATATAGAATGGCAAAATGCTGTAAAAATTCTAGGTATGGAGGGTCCCTGATTACTGTCTTCTCACTGGCTAAATAGTTTTTTGTGGAACTTTTTACCTGCATGTGATAAATCTGTGTATGTGCATACTTGTGTGCTTATATATGTGTTGTTCATTGCACTGTGCCTTTAATGATTTTATTGAGGGATCAATTCAAGCAAAAATAAGTATTTCCATCATTTTGCCTTACCTGCCTCTCTGTCAGTTTTTAACAAATCCACATTTTCCAATTATACTCGTCTGTCATGTGACATTTTTATCTGGCAAGTAAATTAAGGTCAGCTGGAAGTTTCAGGCTTGAAAGCTCCTTGTAGTGATTTAACTACATGAAAAACAAAACCCTAATGTATTTGAATCTGGCACCTCTGCCAACACAGTAAAATACAAACAAGAGGAACAGTATTATCACTTTTTCAGCTAAAAATCATACTGTTTGCAGGCAGAAAGAACTTAAATCTGTCTGGAATTTCTCCCTTTCATTTATGTGACTTTGGTTCCTGACAGAAAATATATGTTATTAAATTACTAGATTGGTTTCTGTTTTAGCTAGAACACCAAAAAATAGCAGCTCCATCCAGCAGAAATGATCAGGACACATCTTCATCTCCATAGCTGCAGGTGCTTCTTTGGACCATGGAGTCAGTCCCTACATTTGCACCATGAAAGTTCCTGGGTTGTTCTCTTGGCAGTGAATGACTGTTGAAAAAAATCACAGTTAATTTTTCTTTTGACAAATTAATTTTTCTGTTAATTTTGAGCTTGTGTTTTTCTTTCCTCCTGCTGAATCCACTAATTTTGCATAATCTTTTTCCTATTAAAAGGAGAGGTGCAGTTTGTCCTCTCATTTCCACTGCAGAGATGGGCAAGACTCCTCTGAACCCTTCTCTGTGTACAATTCAAGCCATGCCTGACTGCAACAATCTTTGCCACATTTAACACAGTTCTCAATAGTCTGAAAAATGGTATTCAGCATTTGCTTTGGAGAGCTTCTTATTATTTGCATTGTTACTTGTGTGGCATGATATTTGTTATGTTGTATTTTTCCAAATAAACCAGAGCCTGTGGAAGACACCACAGAGCTGGAATCCACTCCTGTAACATCACTACATGTCATTTAACTGTTCAGTCAATATTTGCTCCATCATTTATTGGAAGATGTATATATTTAACTTGTCTGACCACAGGTACTGAATGCCTTGTAATTTACTGCCTCTGCATGCTTCCATAAAATTATATGGACAGAAACCTAATGGCAGAAATTTAACAAGGTGTTTTTGCTGAAAATCTGACATAAGCTACTATTGTTTTTATTCGCTTTGCTGCTCCTACAAAGCCAGTTTACACCACGAGTTTTTGAGCCACACACAAATATTATTCAGAAGCCAAATGCTTTTCTTGGAAACAGCATTTTATGAGGCTTTGGATAGCAATGTGTGCATTGCATTGAGCTTCATCAGCTGCAAAGTGAGGGAACATAGCTTGCTGAGCTTTCTAGACAGCAGCCTAGGTGATTTCCCTAAGCTTTAATCGCCTGGTGCCTGAAAAAAGCTGAAGATTTTGCTTATTGAACAATTTGCAAGTTCACCAAATCAAAGTTGCTTCCCTGATGTAAAAATTATATTCTTTTCTGCATTTACTCCTGTTTTCAGAAGTAATTGAATAGAATTATTTATTCTCCTTTCAAAACAATGTTTTATTTCCCATGGAAATAGAAAGTAAGAATTGGGTAAATGTCATGTGGTGTAAATGTTCAAGTGTAGCAGAGTTTAACAAATAAAACTTCAGAGTCCCAAGACAGGAGACAGAGAAAAAAATGAGCCTAATTCTTTTTCTGCTCGTGTAGTCTTTGGACAGTGAGGACCACCTGGACCATAAGTAGGTAAACTGTCAATGTAAAGATTTCATATTAATGCACAATAAAGTAACAAAAAGAGGAAGTGTCCAGCAACTGTATAATTTCAGGTGATCTTTTTTAACTCCCAAACATCCTACAAAAAGCAGAGAGAAAAACAAGAGGCCTAAGACATATTATGGTGAACTGTGTGTATTTTGTGACAATAGAACTGAACACCAGACATGCTGAAGAGTGTGTGAAGCTGCACATTAGGTGTGGGTTTTTGCTTTGCCTCCTCCTGAATCCAGTTTATTATTTCTCACATACCCAGCACTGCTGCTGACTTCGCTGGGACAGGGGGATGGAGAGAACTTCTGAATTAGATGCAGGTTTAAGATAAATAAAGCTAAGGAAGAAAATACAGGTTTGTGTCCAAAATCCTGTCATATTCAAACTTTAGTAAATTGCAAGTGTTTGATAGTGACAAATCCTGACTGTATAAACCTGCAAACATCTCCCCTCCATCCTAGTTGGGACATGGCTTATTGTCACTTCGCAGACACGTTTGTGTCCAATGTCCTTGCTAAGCACCAAGGAAACCATTACAAACAAATGGCAACATTTGACCATTGAAATGATTTCAGCCATTCTGCACAATCCCTGGGTGATGGATGGAGCATCAACCTCTTTTCTCTGTGCTTCTCTTTCAGCTTCTGATATGGCTGCAGAGCAGGGACAGATTCTTGTAATTGCCACTGCTGCTGTTGGTGGATTCACTCTCCTGGTCATCCTCACTTTGTTCTTCCTCATCACTGGCAGGTAATTAAAACACTGTTCTCATATAGTCTCACCTAAAGTTAAGAATTTAAGAATATTTAAGTCATTAAACCACATTTTCAGTGCTAAAATTAGGGTTAGACACAGTGGAATATCCTCTTTGTTCAGCACTGTTTCTACAGTTCTCTTGTGAGTGTTGTTTTTCATAAAGACACATTTTGGGGAGATAAGAAATTATGTGAAATCAGGAAATAGTTTGGATATTTAAAAAATAAGTTTATGGAGCTCTTGCCTACAGAATGATAATTTAAAAATACAATATATCTGCTGCACCCTCAAGGCTCTGACATTACAAGGAAAAAAAGAAGAAAAAAGATCCCCACAGTGTATTTTACAAGATCTCATAACTGTCAATTGCAAAGCTTTAGAGGGTGGAACCGTGGGATTTTTGATGTCTTGGGGTTGGCATTGTACCTTGCTAAAGGCACTTGAATGGACCCTTTTTATTACTTCCACTGTATTCAACTTGTAGGAAAAGCCACACACAATTATATTTTTTTTTTTTCTATTTTTTTTATCTTATATATTTTTTTTTCTATGCACATTTCTGCATCTCTTAAGATGGAATGCAGGAATTATGTAACAAAAGTAAACTAAGGAGAACTATACTCTGAAACACCAAAATGGTTCTACTGCCTGTGATATCACTGGTGAACAGAAAATACCTTACTAAAGGTTCTATTTTATAGCTTTTTGACTTTTTTTTTTTTTTAAATTGAAGGTATCCCAATTAAATCTATGTTGCAGCACTGCTGTTGCATTGGCAGGGGAATTTTACCAGTCTGGACAATGTAGGGTTTTTTTATAACCAGTGTCATTCTTGTTCTTGAAATTCTTTTAGTGCAGTGCTGTTTGTCCACCTTTCTTCTGTGTTGATCAGGATCAAGTAATGACATTGTGCAAATTAGATGAGAAAGTATTTTGCGTTGAGTGATGGTGCTGAGTTTGCTTTGGCAGGTGCTGCGTTGCACACTGAAGGTTTTAAGGGAACTCACAAATTCTAACTGGACATGCTAAAAAAGACGTGTAGGTTGGACCCTCAGTCCTGGCTGAAGCTCAGATTCCCACAGGCCCAGCTCCTTCCAGGGTGCCTTGTTTCCGTTCTCCCTGAGCCTCAGGTGTTTCCTGGATGATTTCCAGACTTCACCTCCTTTCACCACCAGGAAGCAAAGCAACATTTAAAAGGACCCATTGTGTCCCCATGTGCTCTGTGAGACATCAGTGGCACCACAGTGCCATGGATCAAGGAAACCTGAACCCAGACTGTTGCTCTGTATGGATAAGGGCCTTCAAGCAGAGGAATTAGCTCGGAGCTCCTGCAGCAGGATCTGTAGCAGGGGTTGTGTGGGCTCTGGGCCCTCTCTACCCTTTCCCCCTCTCCCTCCTCAGACACAAAAAACAGATGCTGGAAGAGCCTCCATGTGGATAGGATTGTCCATGAGTTTCCTTCTTACCTGGTTCAAGGACAGAAAAAATCCAGAGCTGGGGTGGGATTCTGCACTGCTCCTGTTGTGGTTTGGATCCTGTTTACGCCCAGAGAAAAGATGTGACACTCACTCTTCTGAATGTGAAAATGGTCCTCACTGTTATCAATAAAGGGTGCTGCACTTTTAGATTTGTAATTACACATTTGTTTTGTTGATACAGCACTACCTCTGATTTGAAAGGAAAGTGAAGTTATATCAGTGTAGGTCTGAGGTTTTATTTGCAGTACCCCAGCAACTAAATATGGCACTGCAGTAGCTGCCATTATATGAGTTAATGCTCTCTCTGCTAAATAATAAAACCAGTTAAATCTGACATTCTGGTAAAGGTTATGACAGCAGTTAACCTTGGAACATATTGTGGCCTTAGATAATCGTAGAGGCTAAGTAAATATTCCTACAATTACTACAGAAGGTGACAAACAGTAGGGTCTTTTAGAAGAGAGAGGAATTTTTTAGACAAATTTCTAGAGAAAATTACTGTGTGGAATCCTTACGTGAAATCCTGAAACATAACTCAAACACTTCCTGTAGAAAAAAATCACTAAACTCAGGAATAAAAAAAAAAAAAAAAAGGAAATTTTTTTTTTTCTGTGTTTCTTCCTCCTGTTTTCTAACGTTAAGGATATCAGAGATTCTCTTAGCTTTTTACTGCCTTCCTCAATGGGACCGTTTCAATTACGTAAGATATGAATCCATTTTGAAGTGCTGCTTAAATGCAGTGATAAGAGCATGTTCCACAGAAGACAGAGCAAGAAAATTTTGAATAAATACTCAATTTACTCTAGGACTGGAGGCAAATTTCAGCATGAAAAATGGGACTGGTACCCTACAGATGTGCTCTGCTTCACTGTTCAGAATTAACAATTCGATGAGCTGTCGAGTCTCAGGGCTGCTGATGAGCCTATTCAGAGTGGAGAGGCCGGGTTAAATGAGCACCTGCCTCGGCGCTTTGCTGAGTGATTATCCACCAGGAGCAAGTAGAAAGCATGGCTGTCAATTGCAGATAGGAATATGAAAGCAACAGAGACTTCAAGACACAGGACTGGGGTCTCGGCTCAGTTCCAGGAAATTGAATGGTAAAGTTCAGTCTGATTTAGTCTTAGGTCCAATTGTTCTGTAGCCAACCTGAGCAGAGAATGTGGAGACTCCTCTGCTGGTGATTAATCACTGGTTTCTGTAGTCAAACTTTGGGGGCCCACGGCTGTTTAGGAGGGTTGGGTGAGGTTAAAGTCTTGTTTCTTTGACTGTTCCCTTGGGTAAACACTTGGGAGTGTAAGAACTTTTGTTTAGGGATCTTGGCAGGTGGCACCCTAGAGACCAGTTGTTCAGTTATCCTAAAAACGTCACTGGCATCCTTAGTGAGTCCCAGCAACTGGTGTTCAATCTCAAGGTTTCCACAGAATCTGAGAATCCACTGGTTTGCATTCTCTCCACAAGGGTACATCAGCTTCAGGAGTTTTTGCCCTTCATTTGCTTGTCATTACCTGTGTAGCAGTGAATGAATTTGTGACTTTCCTACTGTGTTTCAGCAGTTTGAACAAACCACTGAAGTGAAGTGGGTGTGTTCACCTTTTCCTCATATCTCTCCACTGTTAGAATGGATATACTGACTGTAGTTATTTTTATTTAATTTTATAATTCTGTTAATGTTCACACAGAGGACAGGAATTTTTTTTCAAGCTGGTCTAGGAGCTGCATGTCTGTACTCTGCAGCACATGTCCACAGGCACTGCTGTTCTCCACTGCCATCAGTGCCTCTACAGCCCTTTGCCATCTCTTAAACCAAAAGATTTCCCTCTAAATTGTAATTTTTAGGCTGTTCATTGAGTGAGAAAGGGCTTTAAGACCAAGAGCAAATATTTTGGTTTTTTCTTAACTGAAACAGTTGTTCCTGCCATGTGACCCTCTAAATGAGCATTATCAGTCCTGCAGGTAGGCAGTGTTCAGAAGCTCAGACTGCACAGAGCCACTCAACAAAAGACAAAAAAGGGGTCCTGATGTGAAAAAATATTTTCTTTTTTCATGAAACATGGTGAAGTCATTATTATTCTATTATGAAGAAAATGAGAGGGTTTTTTTACCCACGGTATACAAAAGTTAAGGGGATAAGGTTTAATTACTACAGGCCTGTGTATGCAAACAGGAATGCAGGAAAGTAATAATTTTTTGAAGTATCAGAATTCTTTGGAGGAGTCAAACTTGAAAATAAAGTATTGCATCAAACAAACTCAGGTAGTCCTTGTCATGCTAGTCATTCAACTGTGATCTGTTTTTCTTTGTATATAATCTGTTTGTAGTTCATCGTGCATATTTCCCTCTTTAGATTCATAAGTAAATATATATATATATATATGCCAAATGCAAAGATTTTGGCTTTCATGAAAGTGCAAATAAAATTTAATGTACACCTGTTTTATTCATGGCAAGTACTTTATTTAAAACCTCACTTGTTTTTCCTGAAAGATGCCAGTGGTACATAAAGGCCAAGATGAAATCTGAGGAGAAAAGAAGGGCTCATTTGCAAAATGGACACTGTAAGTAGTTCAGCACTGTGCTACCTAATATGCATATCATGTTTTAAATGAAGAATGTCCACTGTTTCCTGAACAGCTTTGCCCTTGATGTTTCAATGTGATTATTTGAGTAGTTCCTTACTGTCTGCATCATCAGAGGTCTTTATTTTTGTTTGCTTGTTCTCTTGAACAATTTCACTAAATATATTCTAGTTATTAAGGGTTTTTTGGTATTCAGCTAATAATATTTAGCAGGTTTTCAGGTATATTTCATTGAAATCTCAGTTATTCTGGGTACTGAATTTCTGCCTCAAAACTCCTCTCTTGGTGACTGTATGACTTATTTGTACCTAGTTCTCTTTGAATTTAGGGATCTACACTTCTAGCCACCCAAGAAAAAAGAAGTGGAATGAGTTGTCTTCCCTCGTGTTCCTGCTCACTGATGAGTACAGTGAGAGAAAATCCTGGTGATCTCTCATGGGCAGTAATTAGTTTATATAGTTTAGTTTAGCTACCTACTTTAAATTAGTTGCCTTAGTGTTTTCTGTTAAGAGTCACCAATTGAATTTTTTTTTTTTTTAGTCAAAGGGTATTATACAAAGGGTATCAAATTTTATTCTTTCATCATTTTGATACCATCTCTGGAATTACTATGATCAACGCCGAAGTCACCAGAAGTAAAATCTTTTTCAGGTGACACCACTGTATCAAGCCAATGTCACTTTCTGTCAGGGAAAAGGGCATATTTGCCCATAAAGATGTTTTTGCCATTTGTTTCCAAACATGGCCAGAAATGAAAGACAACAAAAAACCCTCCTGCTGGGGAGTTTGATATATGCCTCTCAGACCGTGAGTAAATTTGAAAAAAGCCTCACTTGGTGTCTTTCAGGTCTGGGTGAATGATGACTGTATTTCATGACACAAAGCTTCATCTCAGAGCCTTCCCATTCATTTGTAGTGATCTCAGCATCACACTGGAGGAGGCAAGTCTCTACTCATAGATGTGGTCCATAGAACCAAGAATAAAGAGGAATTACTGTTTTAGACTCAGCTATTAAGTGACAAGAGAAAGAAGGCCGAGAAATGCTTCATTCTTTTTAAAGGAATTCTCTGGACCCAGCTGCAGAAGCCTCTTTTTATTCTGATAAATTGATGCATTATTAACATCAGCTTCTGATAATGGACTGAAAGTTTTCCAGAACTTAATCATGATATGGCAGCAGCCTAGAAGAATTCCCAGGCAGATAGTCCAGAAGAAACAACACAAGTTCTTGAACATGCTGTACTCAGGAACACAAGGGATATTAGCCATGCCAGGAAATGATGGCTTGCTGGAGCCTGCCAAAGCAATCTGGCACCAACCCACTACTGCCATGGCCATCTCCAAGGAAACAGACAGAAATTATCTTGAAAATGGATTTGGATATTTTTGTTGTCATCTTGCACCTGGCTCTCTGGCTGTTCCAGCTGATCAGAAGAGAACAAAGCAGCACAGTCCTCCAGGATTCATCCTTAGAGAAAAGGAACTCAAAGATTTGACCTGTTTGGCAAAACAGGATGTTCAGCCATCCACTCCTAAATGAAAGGAATGAACTAGAAACAACTGTTTTCAAAGTAAGGGACAGATTGCCTCAATTGCCCAAGGAGCAGCCAAGGGGAATATAAAGTGCTTTGGCAATAATCACTGTTAGTTTTGACGCCCTGCTTTTCCCCATATCATTGAGCCCTCACTTGGTGTCTCTGCAGGCCCTTTTTCAAGTGACCAGCTCTTCTGTCGGGTTCTGAAATTTTAAACCTGGAAGATTTAATATGCTATTTTCAGTTCTTTCAACTGTCTAGTCAAAAAAAAAACAACCCACTTATTGTTGCAGTGCATGAATGTCAACGAGTTCTTGATTCCTATTTTTCTCTCTTTCTTTCAGTACGTTTCCCAGGACTCAAAACATACATAGATCCAGACACGTATGAAGACCCATCTCTTGCTGTCCATGAGTTTGCCAAGGAGATTGATCCTTCAAGAATTCGTATTGAAAGAGTCATTGGTGCAGGTAAAACTATAGCTACTGTAAAAAAATCTCTAGGCATGGCAAGACTGCTTTTCATAAGCATTAGGAAATTAATTCAGTAGCAATTTTTTTGTGTAGGATTGATTTTTTTGCCTGGTTTATTGTTTTTTGGGGGTTTTTTATTTTGTTTTGGGTTTTTTCCCAGATGTATTCAAAACACTGTGTCACTCAGCATTTGCCATAGTTCTTGTCATGTATTCTCAGTCACTGGGGGTGAAATTAGGCTGGAATCTCTTTGTATGGGGATATAAATTCAGAATATAGAAGACTGAGAAAAAATTATTCTCAAATAGACAACTGGAGGAGTGTGAGGGGAAAGAAGGAGAGGCTGGTTTGGGACAGGCTTTTCTGTGTGGAGAAGGGTCACTGGCAGAGAGGGAAAAGAGGAAGATCTGTTGGTAAAATGTAGACAGTATGAAAGGTGATGCCCTGTAATCCTTCTTTTTTATATTTGTTTCATATATCTTAATCACTCTAGAAAGGAAGGGTATTTTTCAGTTTAGACCCCTCATTTAATGATATGTTACTACACTGATAACCATGGAAATACCCCCAGTGTTGCTAAAAAGTGTTTTAGTCACTAGAAAATGTCATGCAAATAATCTTACAGAAATAAAACCACATCTGGTAGCAGACAGGAGAGAGAAAGTATCAACCTGAAAGTAAAAGAGAAAATTCTGTTTCACACTGCAGTCCATAGTGCTGGTACTCCAGTTCACCTTAAACCATTGCTTAAACCACATCATCTGGATCTGGAGCTGGGCACCGCTGGAATTATGAGCTTGAGAGAGCCCCCAGAGGGCTGACCTCTGCAGAAAACATTCAGTTTGCTTTCTTCTATTTCTTCCTTCTCTTCAGACACGCTATAGATATTGATGTCTTAGATTATAAAGCAGATTGAGCTGCATTCCACACCTGTGTAACTGCTGATTTCAGTTGAATACAACAGACAAGGATTATTTGTTTTAGTTCAGATTAAAGTTGTGTCCTTATTTTCAGCTTATTTCATTTATGAAAACTCTTCTCTCAGCTTCCCTCTCTTTTCCTTGTATGCATGGAAGTGTATGCTTTAACCTATTTTATTTTTATGGGTTTTATTTTCCAAAATTACATGGGTAATTTGTCAACTTCAAAAATATTCACCTAACATGACTTGCAAACAGGTTGCAATGAAATTTAAACCTACTTCCATGCGTACAAGATACAGGTTAAATACCATGGCTGAAGCAGGGAGAGTACAAATTCCCAGACAGTTCTTCAGTAGCTGTTCAGGGACATAACATATCACTAAAATTCACAGCAGTCCTAAAGATTTCTGTACATTCTCTCTAATTCTGTATTATACATTCAGCTGGATATAAAATGGATTTCTTATCACAGGAGAATTACTTTTAAAAGATGTTTACAATTTTCACCTCAGTGAAACCAAAAATCAACATCTTCTCCAAAATGAAACATTAATATCTTTTAAGAGTCAATTAATATATGCACTTCTAAATTTGTCCTGGTTTAACATTTTATTTTGGCCAATAATTCTCATTTTTAATTCCTATAACTTTAATTTTTCAAACAAAAATAATTTCCATTCAAGAACCAGAAGAAAATCGCAAATATTTGAAAAAAAAAATTTCTAGCATTTCTGGTCATGACATTTTTAAAACGGATCTTCTCCTGAAAGCAGTTTCCAGGTATTTTTCCAATGGAAAAAGTCATGTCTAAAAGTTCTTGATAATTCACTACTTGCAGTTCAGATGGCTGTGACACTCAAGGCAAGTATTTTTTCTTAGTTTCTGTTTTCAGCTTAACTCAAACCTAACTCTGTACCCAAGTTATATTTTAAAGTATTTGGTAATTATATCTTGCCCATGACACTTTTTTCTGCCCCATCTCTTCTTGCTATTAAGGCTTCAGCACCTCTTCAAGGAATGAATTCCCAGAGGTACTTTGTCTTAAAATGTACAACTATCCTCTTATTTTCTTTGTTAAAATGTTGAAACTCAAGGAGGAGACCAACTCTTCAGTTTTTCCCAGAGTAGGACAATATTTTTTGCATGATCTAAATCTCCTGCAAGTTCTCCCACAAGTGTAATGACTGAAATGGGGAAGTGAGTTGAGCTGTATTTGGTGCTGTGACCTTCCAGTTCTATCAGCAGCCGCTGTCTGTGCTGTAAGACATTTGTTCTGATCCCATGCAGTAATACCAGGCTGCACATCAGACTTTTAAGTGACTGACTCCTCCTGTTTCACTTTCAGTATCACATATGCTCTGCTGAATGAGAAAAGGGATGTGTGGTTTGCACAGACTAAATTTCTAGATGCTCAATTAGCTCCTTTTTGTATAATATACAGTAAGATGGATGAGGTTTATGTCATTAAAACAGGGATTGTTTACATTTTATTAAAACTGAACAGGCAATGAACTCAGTCTTTTTCTCTAGCTGTGATCAGCCTTTTCCCTGGAGCAAGGGAAAATGTTGACTTCATTGACATCTGGCTCTTAGCTTCTACTTATTACACATGCAGTCATGAACCTCAGCTGCTGCAGGGTCAACATTTATCCTGTTTATCTTCAAACTTGAGCAGTGAGAATGAGATTCTCAGATTTTAAAAACCCCTTTTGTTGAACACATTCCTCTTTGACTTTAAAAACACTGAAAATTCTTTATCTGAACAGAAGTGTAGAAAAGCTACTCCGGAATGAAATCTTATCAAACTCTCAGTGTAAATAATTCAATGCTTGAATTATATCATTGGTCTCCATCTAGTCTAAAACAGAATTAGAAGTTATTACATACCTTAGGTTTCTAAATGTAGGAATTGTCTTTTCTGGGAGCTGATGATCTAAAGTTTGACATCATGTCACAAAAAACCTGCTGGTAGTCTTTATGTTCACCAGTTTATCAATCCCAGTATCCAAGGGGAGTGAGTTTTCTTTCTCACTTTCCAAATCATGCGTCCAAAAAAGGTGGAAGAAACAGGTGTTCCTTCCCCTGCTTTGGATGTTGTACAGATAATAAATCTTGGAATTGAAAGTCATTCAGGTGCCTCCTTCAGTTTCATTCATTTTAAAGCACTTGGTAACAGCCTTTTACGGTCCCTGAGGGATGAATGCCATTATTTATGAAATTCTAAAGCTGTAGTACTCTTGTATAATCTTGTAGTAGCAAAATGGTATATTCTTTAACCTATGCTTTCTAAATTAGTCTTCAAATAAGATTTTGCAGTTCTGCAGATTTATTGACCATGAAATTTCTTTTAAAATCTGGATATTAATGCTCTAGTATTTTTGCTGTTTCACTTGCTGTTTCACCAAGAGAAATAAATTGGAAAATTTTCTCATTTTAGGCATTTAAGCTTGAAAAACCAGCAAGATGAAATAAGGTCATGGCTTTAGAGATGTGTTGTGGTCCTGCTGAATATGTCACAGAATAGAAGATTGATAGACCATATCTCCTGCACAACATTCAGGTTTCATGGCTTTCCTTTATGGGAGGACTTTACAAGTCCAAATAAGCTACTGCTTTTTCAGTGGCAGTAGACAGGCAAGCAACCTTTAAAGGAGAGCCTTCTAAAGCTGAAAGGGGCAAAATCATATGGGAAAATCCTCACACAATTTACCCTTTTGTCAAAAGATTCCCAGAGCATTACTCTAATGATGTATTTTCACATATTTTGTATTTTACACATCTTTAATTTATTTTTTGAAATTAGGTAGAAATGAATTGGTGAGGAGAACTGTAGGAAGAAGACCTGGGACAACTTGACTTTTTTATCTGTTCAGGAAGCTGCTAATTTATTCAGAGGTTATGTTCAGCATCTCTTAATTTTACTCCTGTTACCTGATGATGCCTCTGTCATTGAAGTGAAAGACAAGCTAGGAAATTGTTCTTTTCATCCCTCCACTCTTCCTGGATCTCATTGACTAATAAAACTTTGCTTTGTTTTAGTGGAAGCAACAGAACCTAATAAAATAAAAGTTTTATGACAATATCCATCCTAATCCTGTAATATCAGGGAGTCATAATTTTCTGAAGTTAAGGTTGTGCCTTTAAGGTCCCTCTCTTCTAGATTTGTTTCATATCTGAAGATGAGCTGTTACAGAATAGAGTTCCTTTCTTTTGTTTACTTCTGTCCTTAAAGTTTAGGGAAAACTAATTCAAACAGCACTCAATGAAGTGTTAAATCCCCAGTTAAATATATATCTGTTCATTACTTGCTTTTTGGTTTTTAGCAGTCCTGACTCCAAAATGACTGGGGTAGAAAATTTAGATTTGCTGTGAGAGCAACCTGCACTGAGAAATGCTTTGAAATATTTCTGTGAACATTGTTTTTCATTTACTGAATTAGGACCCATTGAAAATTGACCTGCAGGCATCCAAGATGTATTTGGTAGGGCCTCTAAATAACTTCTGCATGACCTCAAGATCAATGGAAAGTTGTGATTTCCATATAAACTGAATTAGTAAATGTGTAAGAGGAATGCAGGGAGACACACATCCTTCACAGGCCCTACATACACAAGGAAACATCAGAGGAAACAAGTTTTGAGATTCCTCTCATTACACAGCTCCAGGTTTGCTGAGACTGTTGGCCTTTGGCTGGCTGAACAGGGGAATACATAATTAATTTCAAATAGGTGTGGAAGTCCATTTAAATAAATCACATGCAAGTGCTCTTCTAGGTCATAACAGCATAAAGTACTTTTTAAATGCTTTCTGCACCTGGAGGATAGTCAGGTGTTCTGATAGTCTCAGGGCTTTTCTTATCATACAGGTCTTCGTGCATTTCACCCCTAGGAATAAATATTGCTCTAAATAGATACTTTACATAGATATTTTGTCATCAGTGGAATAAAAATCCACATGTCATTACATTCCTTCCTCCGTTATATATCACAAACATATTGAAACCAATGTTCAGTCTCAAAGGAAAGCAAGATGAGCCGCACTGGGGAGGGCTGAAGGTTTGGCTTTTGCAGGCACAGTACAAGGTCCCATGATCTCTGCTGTGGTACAAAGGAAAGGTGATAATTTCTTGCGAAGTACTGCTAAATATTTTGATTTTCTGGGATATGATCACACTCATAAATTTGAATATTCAATCCGTTATTTCTCTGTCCACTTCTACGGGATGTGTGGGTTCCTTGACTATTTTTGTGTACTGGCACTGTGCCTTATTTAACAGATATTTTATCTATTTAAGGGGAGTTTGGAGAAGTATGCAGTGGACGTCTGAAGACACCAGGAAAAAGAGAGATCCCTGTTGCAATTAAAACTCTAAAGGGTGGCTATATGGACAGGCAAAGAAGAGATTTCCTGAGGGAGGCGAGTATCATGGGACAGTTTGATCACCCAAATATCATTCGCCTTGAAGGAGTTGTTACAAAAAGTAAGTCACTAGTACCTTTCCTTAATAGTTTTATGCTGGCTTTCCCATTCTATATCATTTAGTATCAAAACTAAGCATTATTTCCACATTCAGTGTGGCTTACAGTTCTCAGAAATCTCCCAAATCATTGACAGTCGATACTGTCAATGTTTGGGGCCATAACAGGAAATGCATAGCCTGTCTTTTTTCAGTTTGAAATGTTTTTATTTTTTAATAACAATTATCTTCATTCAGGAGAATTCTTTAAAGGTTTTTATTAAATAGAATGAAGAGGTTGTTTATAGGCAACTGGAGAAAATCATAAATGTTACTGAGCTGACAATGAAGTCAAATCGTCTTGTAAACTAGCAGCTACACTCTTCTTTTTGCACAAATCTTGTTATTTATTTGGTTGAGGTTTACTGATT
Organism: Corvus kubaryi; assembly: GCF_017639235.1. Lineage (NCBI taxonomy): Eukaryota > Metazoa > Chordata > Aves > Passeriformes > Corvidae > Corvus > Corvus kubaryi. Next base: position 39,806 of record NW_024581955.1, read on the forward strand.
TTGGTACCAGAAGAGATGAATTTCCTATTTTGAAGAAATAAAAAGTAAACTCTTTGTAAGCTGTTGTACACTTGCAAGTGATTGACTAAAATTCCAGAATAGTCTATGAAATGTTTTACTTTATAACTGCTGCAGCTGACAAGAGATATCCCTTGCCTCTGAAATCTGTCAGGTTTAGTGGTGTTATGGACTTTTCTGAAAGGCTGAAATATCTAGTTATCACTTAAATACTAAGAAGTCTAACTAACATGCATGTAATTTCCTCAATGCCAGTTTTTTTCAGTAATGAATTTAAAAACTCATGGTGTATTCTTTTCAAAATTAATCATTGTCTTAACCAAGCTGTGCTGTTCACTAATTTGCAGAATTTATATTGTTCTTTTAAAGGGAAGTGTTGTGTGTATAAAGCAATGTCTTCTTACCATCACAGTAAACACAGTAAATATGTTATGAATATTTCCTGGTTTCACCTCGTTACAACACCAAAAGCTATGTTTGGAAAACACAAAAACTAAGAACGAAGAGGAAAGGTCAGTTCCTGAACTCCTGTTGTTGGAATGGAGTTTTGGTAGATTTATGGAACAACCTGACCATGTTCAAATCTGTCTCTCTGTGGTTCTAAATTATGATGATCTTTTTCTTTCTTCACACAGTGTTGCAAGGATAAATTTATTGTTATTTAGGTATTTTTAGTTACTAGAGTAACAAAACTCTTTGCACTGCAGGAAAGACACAGCTTAGTCTCTCCACTGTTCTCCTGTCAGTAACATCTCTGTGACAACAAACAGGAACACAAGTTAGTACTGGCTGAGCAGCACTGGAGATCTTGTCAGGAGATGTAAATATGTAGGAACTTAAGTGAATTTATCAGCAATTAAATTCCACCATTCCTCACCAGCAGGGGAGTTTATGAATCAGTATCACAGGTCTGATTCGGATCCATGTGGTGCACCTTGCAGGGTGTGTCTCATGTCTGAAAAAGGCAAAGCGCTGTGGTTTACAAGCATTGTTTAAATTCAATTAAATGGTGCATAGGGAGTACAGTATGGTTTCCTTGGCAATGGCAGGATTGTTTAATCTTCACCACGTTTGTAAATTTTCTCTCTGTAACGTCTCATCATCAGTCTAGAGAGAAATCACTGCTGCATTCAAAAAAGAGAAACATACAGATAAATCAATGCTCTAATATTAGAGTATTTGTTCGGGTTCTACAGGAAAGAATAATAGAGAACTGTAAGCCAAAAAGTCATTAGCAGTTCTGCTTTTCACCAAGGAGTCAACAAACTTTAATAATGTTATGTAATGTTTGTTTGAAGGTAATATAAAAATAGTGGGTATTACTGTTATAGTCACGCTATCATATAAAAATAGGCATCTCTCAGATATAAAATAAGTAGTGGAAGTTTGAAAGAAAATATTTTGGTGCCAGGCAAGATTAAAAAAAATAAACAATTATACAGCCATAATTATAGAACGAAAATAGGCTACATGAATTATGAACAAAGTTCACCCCAAGGCATAGAAAGTGCAAGTTATATCAATTGTAAAGGACAGGGTTGTGCAGCACTGCTCTGCTACAGTGAGGGAGCCTGAAGGCAGGCTGAGCCATGGACACATGCACTCTGCTCTTCCCAGTTTATCTTTAGGGTGTTGCCGTGCATTTGTACTGCCCCATCTGTGGTATTTAGAGAATAACATGACTTCAGGTTGGAGGAGAGCAGTTGCCTTGCCTAAGTACTAAGTCTAGATTGCAGAATCCAGATTTCATGTAACTGAAAGGTATGCTGTAAAAGTCAGCCAAAACTTTGTCCTAGCCAAATTATTTGTGTGTTGATAGCACGATTAAAAGGTGTTTTGTGCTAAAACATAGATTAATAACAACAGAAACTATTTATCTGATGTGCATTACAGTCCCACTAACCTATAAAAGCACATCAGATGCAGTAAATTTGATTAATAGATGTGTACTGCTGTTCTTAGCACATGCTTTCCTCTGTGCAACCACTAGTCATTAACTTCTAGCTGTTGCTGATACATATTGCATCAGTTTGTAAGCAGTGCCTTTCATTACAGTGTCATTGACTATTGAACAAAAAAGAAAAAGGATTTGGTTGTAATGAGCAGAAGTGCTGTCCCAGGTCAATAGCTATTGACTGGGGCAATAACAAATTCGCCTGTTCACTACAAATTAGAGCTTTTATCTGGTGCTACCAGCTAAACAAATGTTAACTTTTAAATTATACTGTTTTCAAAATTGCTGTGGAATATGTACTGTACAGGAGGAAAAAAATGCTAAACTAAGCCTGCTCAAAAGCAGGTCTGAAACAGAGTTTTAATTCCCTTTTCTTATTGCTTCATTTCTCATTTGTCCTAGCTGCAATCCCTAATCACAGAGAGCAGTAGGCAGAACAGTTGCTGTAGCAGAAGCTTTCTGTTAGCAGGGAGTTCATTTCAAGGGCAATTTGCTGGGCCAAGGCAAATACACCGTGGCACAGAATCTGGATCCACTGGTATTGCTAATCAGAACTTACAAGGGAAACATTATTCCTGTTTGGTTTTGTTATAACAACATCATTCCTTGCATGGTTTGCCATGAAAGACTGCTTGATTGCCTTGCAAATTTATCATAGATGCTGGGCACTTTATAAAAACATCCATGTTTCCTTTCAAGCCATGTTAGCACAGTGAAAATTTTGGGAGCTCTTTTGGGTGTGTCAGGGCATGCTCAGGTGAGTTTTATGTCTGTGGCCAAGCTGCTGCTATTTCATAAGCCGGTGTAAGAACAATGACTTCTTTCTCCAGTGCAAACATATGTGAGCAGCACTGAAAGCTGGACTCTAGAAAAGAACAATGTGTCTTCATTTCTATATCATGTTGAAGACTTTCCATGAAAAGTCTATAAATTAAATTAAAGCTATGCCTACAGCAAACATCAGACAGCATAACTGTATCTACAAAAGGCATGAAAAATGGTCCCTGACTATTGTAACTGTGCTTGAACAAATCCAGATTGGAATCTTTAGTTAGTTTAGCTTGATGGTGTCTTACACAATAGTTTACAGCACAATCTCATCAGTCCTATGTAATACTGTGTCAATACAAAATACCAATGCATGCAAGGGCTTTATTACATTCATAATCTGTTTGTTCCCCTGCCCCACAAGCTTTACCATAAATAACTTTCAATTGTTAGAAATTCTAACAATTCTAAGGAATTGGTTTCATTTTCAGATTTTGACTGCTGAAGGATTCGTACCTGTCACATGAGCAAGAGGAATCTTTTTAAGGCATTCATTTTCTTTGACAGCATTATGTACATTTGTATTCTGCAGAAGGATTATTTTCAAAATAGTCCCTTCACAGAAGGAGGATAAATGAAGACAGTGCTTAGACCTCTGGCTCTATGTAAACTCACATCCTCAGACGTTGAGCCTGGGTTTGGAATGACACTTTCAACTCCCTTATTGTCTCCTCACTGTTCTGATTTAGTGGCTTTCAAATTGTGAAGACTATTTCAGTTCTGAAATCTTCAGGCACTCATCTTGCAAATGAAATTTAAAGCTTTAATCATTGAATTTCTTTTCAAATTACTACATATAACCCATTCAGTGCAACAAAAGCCCTAAAATCAGTGCACCTTACCTTGTCCATGAGGAAGGCATAGCAGCAGCATGATCCTCTTTCACTGTAATTTATAGTATGAAGCTCTTAATATCTGACCCATTTTTTATTTTTCAAAAATTCAGGACATAATGTATTTTTCTTTTTTCAGCCAAGACATTGTGCTCTAGGCCTTTGAGCCTTTATCGTAATGATCTAATGTTGCCTTTTTCTCCCACTTGTTAATTGAAGTTCAGAATCCATTTCAGAAGATGACATATTTTGTAGTAGATATGTTTATTGTACACATAATGTTGTATATTTGGTTGCTACGGAAAAGGATTGAGGAAATTCTGTGGCAATATTGGCAATATTCTTTCCTTGTTTTGAAATTTTACTCCCAGGAAATGTGATTCTGCAAAGTTTAAATGTTGCTTATGGACAGTCCACTGTGGTGGTGAGACCGTATGTGTGTCATATTAGCCAGTGGACTTTACACAGCATTGAGCATAAAGCTGAATTTTTCTGATAAAAGATTATTGTAGTTCTGCACATAATGACAGACAAAACAGCAGGATCTCAGCTGTGTTATAAATTGTTCAGTAAGTGGAGCTGTAAATTGAAATTTGGCTCACTCCCCTTATTTTGCTTTGTACCCTAATTCATAGATAAATATTGCAACACATTACTGAATCCAGGGTTGGTGTGGCCATCAAATTAACACAAAACCCGCAGCCACCACCTGCATTGTTAGCCAAATTTATGAGCTCAATTTATTCAAGTATCATCCAAAGTACAGAGCTGAAATTTAGAGCTGTGCACATAACACAGACAACACTAAGTATCTGTAGCCTTCTTGCAAAATAGATTGCCCTTCCTGACTGGTACTGGAAGAAGTGTAATTAATATCAGTGGTCCTGAGCTGTGTTTACACATGCATGAATCCATGTGGACATTTCAGATTACACATGCAAACCACCATGCATCCATGTGTTGAAGGTTGCTGGCAAAAGTTAAGAATCCACAATACTCAGTTCTCCTGAATGACATATACTTAGAAGAAATTAGCTTTTAAACCTCTGGAAAAATTTACATTTGTCTTTCATGCATTACATTCTGAGAATTTTGTTCTAAAAATCAAGGGACCATTTTGGTTTCCTGCAGTTCAAATCAGGCACATTTCTGTGTCCTGCTTCTCACTTTTTGCAGTTAGCAAGCCATGCATTATGACTGTCAATTCTGCTGCTACATCTTTCATAGGGCGATAAGCAGTGAAGAAAAAGCACATTGTCAAACAGTCAGCAGTAACACCCCGTTAACAGCAGCTTAATCTGACCAGGGTACACTATCTAACATAACTAAATTCCATAATTCTGCTTTTGTAGGTTACACCAGAGAAGCAGGATTTCACTTTCCTCTGGATCCTTTGCCTTCAGATGTCTGTATTCAGACATGTAGGACCTGACTTTCAAAGATATTTAGATGCTTTGACATGAGATGACGTGAGAAAAAGAGGTGGCAAAAATCATTCCTACTAACAGCCACAAAAAGATAACGTCCTGTTGATAAGATATGGCCAGACTATTTGTTTTTCCTTTTCTTTTGAAGGGAATGCATGGTCATCATGTTTCATAATTAGCATCATTATTAACCACAGATGATTGCATTTCCATCTGAAATACCCGAATACAATATGCAATTTTTTCCTCTGCCATGAAACTGGAGAAGAATATGGTACACTAAGTTAAAGGGACAGATATTTAGAGTGTGTAGGAGATATATGAAGGGTTGGAGGTCTTTTTAACAACTGCAACCAGAAGATCAATGAATATCAGGGGGAGACATGATTGCACTGTGCTGGCAGATTTGCTGCACAACATGGCTGATCTGTGGCCTGTCCAGGAAAACCATAAAAGCAATGATGAGAGCAATTATAAATGACAATGGCAATTGGAGCTGACAGCCGAAGGAGTGAGTGGGTTAAAGAGCGTATTGAAAGCAGTCAATAATCCCAATTCACAAGTTGTATTTGGTTGATTTATTTTGATAAGTGTACATTCATTTGTTCTTCTGTATGGAGGCAAAAACACACTCATAGATATATGTGTGGTTGGGCATTGGAAAAGACATGGGATAATTCTGCATATACAGGGCATTGTTCAGGTTGTTTTACCCCATCCCAGCAGAGCATCCTGCTACACCTTCCTCTGGCAAGCAGGAAATAACTGTTTCAAATGTAAACTGCCTTACTCATCTTTAAATACGTGGGGTTTTTCAATAGCAACCATTACTGAGTTTTGGTATTAAATATTAATATTTTTATTTATTATTACCCATAGACCTTCCAGCTGGCTGCCTAGTCTCTCCATACAAACCTCTGCCACGAAAGTTTGCATTGTGATATTTCCTACAGCTTAAAGGCTCACACCCAAATTTCTAATGCAAGGTAACAAGCTTAAGATATCTTTAATAGCAGATTAAGATCAAGAAGAAGGATTGAAATATGGATTGGTAATTTTCTCATATAAATATCTGATACTGTATTTTATGGAAACATGAGACTTAGATGTGAGGAAAAGAAACCATTTCGCTGACTATAATTACCTTTCTGATTCTTAATACATACATAGTTCAGGTTCAAGAAGAATAAATCACTTAGATGCAAACTGTTTGGGATCCTTTCCAAACTCCTGGTTGGAAAATCAGTTTGCAAAAAATAGTGCTTCTTAAATGTTACATTTCTTCACAGATAAAGAGTGCTTATAAATCAGGAGTGGATGATAAAGTTGTTAAGGGAGACACAGAGAGAAGCAATACAGGAAAGAAAAGAATATGATTTTCAAACATCGTAATAGATGGTGTGAAGTTACAGAGTATTCAGTTTAAGTATGTTCTAAATATAAGCACAAAACGTTAATGACAATCCTGTAAACACATTTTAAGAAGCAAATGTATTCAGTCAGACATTCCCAAATAGATTCATGACAACATCCATCTATAAATATTGTCATTTTTCAACTAAACTTTAACAAGGTAATTTCTGCTGAATAAAATTTGAAAGCAAATAAGTAATGACTTAATTTCAATATTTTATCCAGAGAAGCATAGTACAGAATTTTTATAGTAGTAAAAATCTGAAACAAATCACTGTACTGTTGCTAGAATTCACATAATTGATTTCCTTTCTTCCTGAAACAACAGAAACTTGTTAATATCTCTCTAGACTGACAATAATTAATTTACCTGCTTTGGAAATGAGTTTCCCCTCTTTCCTTTCTCTGCTTTTTTCCTCTCAGCTGTAATAGAGCACATTCTTCAGCATACAAGTGTTTTAGGTAAGACTGGCAATTTACTTCCAGTTTTCAGTGAATGCCTTTATAAGCATTGAAAAATGTGACTTTGTGGCCTAAGTAAACAATGACTGCCCAACATCCATCCTGCCAGAGTCACTGTTGCCAAAACCAGCACAAGGAGGATGAGATGAGAGATATTTTACCACATGGCATTTACTGAACACCAAGTGGTCTTTGAGCTGGAGAGAAAATCCTCTGAATACACCGGTATCACCAAGGAGATAATTAACAAGCACAGATAATTCTCTTTGGTCAGCAGCATTTTTCAAAAAAGAAAACAGAATTCCTGTCCATGTGCCTTGGCCCATCAGCGAGATACAGGAGCTGCCCACAACCTGTCTTGGTTTATCAGATGTGGGCTGGGGCACCTTCACTGAGCAGAGGCAAAGAGGATTTTCTCTCACATGTGGATTGGTAAATCTAAACCAGCACTTAATGCACTTCTAATCAAAAAGTTCATTCCAAGTCACAGTTATGGTAATGATAGCAATCTTTCAACTTCTGATCCTGGCATCTTTTATTTGAGGAAGTCATTTGGTGTTTGTAACAAGGAAGGAAATCAAACCTGTGGACTTAATTTTATTGATATTACTGAAGTGTGAATTGTGAATGGTGTGAATGGGAATAGTGACAGGAATCCTCAATTTATACCCTACATTTTTTTAACAGCAAATCACTCAGCCCCAAATGTTTTTGGTTTTTTTTAACTGAACACAGTGAGGCTTTTTCAGTGGTACTGATTATTGTCTAAAAGTGGGGTTTGTCTCCTACCCCTGGTTCACACCGTAACAGCGTAGCAACGCTAAAAGAGGAGAAAATCAGAGCTTTAGCTGCAGAACTGCAGAATGTACAGCAGGCTCCATGAACACATTTATCTTCAGATGTCACCCATGAAAAGCTCTTCCACTCATTCAATTAAAACTGACTATAATGTCTAAACATGAAGTACAGAATAAAATCCTAATCTTTCTCTTTTTATGGAAATACCATGAAAATGGGCAGCTGAAAATTTAAAAGCCCCTGGAACTTCTTAACCATCCCATTTATCCCATCAACATTTCACATGGGAGTTTCCTACCTTAAAGGATGAAGAATTTCATGGATAGGAATGCTTAGATTTTACCCAGGATTTTTTCTTCCAAAATAACAAAAAATGGGTGATGAAAAGATGACTGAAAAGGAATTTGTGTAGCTAATTATTAATGGCTTCATAATTCCCTGAAATAATGATGTATACAAAATTAATCGCAAAGGTTTTGGCTGATATTGCAGGCTTTGGTTTTTTCTGTCATAAAAACTGTAATTTTAAAGTATTTTTTTTTCCATCCGGTAATGAATGCACGATAATGAAATCCAAATGTACAGCATACAGTGCTTGTAGCAGTGTTCTGGATATTGTACATCCCTACAAATACATAAAGATTTCAGGTTCTTATTTAGCATTGTGCTAAAGCTATTTTCAGTTTAGCAGGACTGAAAAATATTTAATAGACAGCTTAAGCATACATTGTTTTATCCCATAGAAGCTCAGTATTTCCAATTACTATTCTATTAAGACTACAAAGATGATTCAACACAGAAGTTGTTATTGCTGTTAAAAGCCTTAATCATATTAATGTTGTCACACCAATCTTCCCAGCAACCAGAATTTCAGTGTGCGCTGACATTTAACACATCACAAAATAAATGCCTGTAGTGTTTGTAGAACTCTTTTCAAGCAATTCCCTCATTTTTCCCCCCCAAATCACCTGTTTGTCTAGAAGCAGCAAGGGAAATTAAATTAGATGTTGATATTCTCCCCAAATATTCTGTAACTTACATCAGTTCCTCCTTAGGAACTGTAAGCTTCTTTCAGCATTTGCTTTTTGTCCCAGAGAAGTCATAAGTAAAGCCAAAAGTTGTTATAATTGAGGTTTTCTAAAATTGTCTTGTTCTGTGTAAATATTCCTACCTCTGGATTTATTCCCATCTGCCAGTAAAGAAATGAGAGTTCAGGTTTGTAGGGAAGCATTGTCTTTCACAAGGATCTCAAGGTTAAACTCAGCTGGGTTGGAGACCTGAACAGCAGCTTTGCCCTGCCCAGTGTTTGTCTTCTCCATGTTTCCAGGCAGACCCTATAAATTTACATCTGGAGCAGAAATTGGGCATTGATACAGAAAAGCAGGACTTTGGAAAATATATTCCCCAAGAGCTGGGCTAGGATGGTCTATTCCTCAGAAATGAGGCCAAATCACAGGAATGCTTTATTATTTCCAAACCAGTAGACTGAAGGAAATTCAGAGTTAAAATCAAACTGAAGAGTAAACCCAAAAAGCATGGAAAGACATAATCCAGACACCAGGAAAAGGCAGGCAAAGGACTCTGTGAGTTCTTGAACGTTCATGGAGGAGTGACACAGTTATTTATGTGTATGATGTCAACTACTCTGGTGGAATCTGGGGAAACAAAATGGGACCATCCCTTTGAAAATCTGCAACTGAACATGAGAGTATAAATTTTCCTCTTCACAGTATAATGCAGGTTTGATTTTACTGGTTTAGGTACCCTAGAGCAGAATTCAGCCTTCAGGAGTTTCACTGTGTTATTTGCAATGTAATGGAAATCTTCACGTGGTTCACTTGGACTTGGTGTCCTCCAGAGGTCCTTTCCAACCTCAACCATTCAGTGTTCTCTGATTTCAGTAGGGGTTAAGCACAGTAATTTCAGTCAATTCTTTTTATGCTCTAATATTTATGATGTCTGTTGCAAAATATTATTTAGTGATCTTGAAAATTAGATTTTTCCAAGACATATGAATTATTAGGGTAAAAATTTAGGCATATCTCTCTATCACCCTTTGCTTTGCTTTCATGTGTCAAAAAGCTCTAAAATAAATTAAGAACATATTCTAAATCTCCAGATTATAGCATTGAAAAAAGTTTATGTTTCCTCAATGTACTGAAAACATGATCAAACAAATTCATCAGGGATAAAATTCTTCCCTGCTTCTGATTTTTTTTCTTTCCATTGCAAGTCAAACCTTTTGAGTGCTCTAAAAATTGTAATCTGACATCATAATTTCAAAGTTTTATAAAGCCATTCCTTATAAAAACCTTCCATATGTTCCCTCATAAAAGATTATGAAGCAATGTGCCGTTCCTGATGGTCTAGGAAGGATAAATCAGTAAAATCATGTGAGAGAAAAGTTGACTGGTTTTCAGTAATTTCCATAATGGATATATTTCAAAAAATTTTGGAAGAAATGTTCTAACCCTTCTTCTAACTTCCCCAAGGAAACACGAGTAACAATAAAAACCAGGTTTTATTTTAGAATGGAAAGTGCTCATAACAGAAGTCAGTCTTCTCTCAGACATTAAGTGATAAAATTGGATAATTCCCCTATGCAGAAGCAAGAAAACTCTTTCTGCATTCTGTCCTCCATTATTTTGTTACTAAATGTTCACCCCAACCTGCATGAAAATGCAGTTTGGAGTGAAAGCAGCCAGTTGCTTCCTGCCAATCTGAATGCAAAAGCTCTTTATAGCCCTCACTTTCCCAAAGCCTTCATCTGCAGAGTGTCTGAGAACTTTCTCTTTGCTGGGTTTTACAATCCCTGCATGGAAAGCATAAACAGAACTGACTATATAGAAACCAATATCAGTGGGGCTTTTACATTAAATACACCAACTGTGCATTTTTCCTTTTTTTTCCAAACAAAAGCCATGGGAAAAGAACAATAGACTAAAGTCTTCTTTGGATGTTACCAATAAAGAGATGGTACTTGTAAAAACAAATAGCAGAAGTTAATTGTGACCTCTCTAGAACTTCTCATCCCAATTTATTAAATTAAGCAGCCAAAGAGCTGCTTTGGAATTTGTAGCTGTTAGATGGTCAGAAGTACACAAATGAAGTGGTCAATTCCACCTGCAGAAAGTTTTGAAGTGCAATAAAAAAGGAAAACCAGCAATGACAAAGAACAGGGCACAGTTCTGTCCCTGGTGCAAGGCCATGAGATGTGGTCTGGGAGAAGTGGCTGTTCCTCCTGGCTGGCCGGGCTGTGACCATGCAGTGCCAATAAATGGGTGTTAATTAATGTCTGTGCTCTGGAGCTGAACTAAGCATATGGATTTCCCTTGCCCAGCCACCTACTCCTGCCCTTCTGCTCAGTGGGATAATATCCTGCTAAACCCATGCCAATTTAGGATGCTATACCAGTGATTTCCCTATCAAATTCTACAGTTTGTGGGATGATAGTCCCCCTGGAACAACAGCTAAAGGTGGAAGGCAGGCTAATTGATTCAGCACTCCCCCACTGCCTCTGAGCTCAGGCACTTAGCTGTAATTATTGTGAAACAGAAGAATTTACACTGAGTTACAAACTGGTATCACAGGACTCAGAAAGTGGTGGATACTTCATGAACTGTCAGCTATTCTGAGTATTGCCATATATTTCTACAGTTCCAATGCATTTTTCCAACTAATATTGTAACTAATGTGTTTTCCATGTAAAGCTGACACGATGTTCATCGTGTATATGGAGTGGGGAGAGGTTGGGGTATTCTCCTCAATAAATCCATGACTGTAAACTGCTAAATAACAACTGTATTTGAGGGCACTGAAGAATCGTGGCTAAATATTCTTGTCTCCTTTTGCCAGTTTAGAATCTTGTACTAAAGGATCTCCCCAGTAGTGTGAGGGCACCCACTGCAAAAATGAGTGTTAATTTTTGCAGAAAACAGAGCTGGTGGGAAGCACGAGTCTCTGTATGATGTGCACTGACAGAATGGTATTTCTCAAGAAATCTGGTTAACTAGATGACCTCCAGGGGTCCCTTCCAACCTAAGACATTCTGTGATTCTGTGTGATTCATTCAAGTATTTCATGAATGTTTATGCAAACAAGTGAATATTTGACTAAATTTCTAAACTACTGTAAATGCCCAAAGCTCTTATCAAAGTTCTGTCCATCTGGTGGTGATTGATGTGGCTTAACAAGAATTAATTTGCTTTACCTGCAGTAATGATCACCTCCCCAGTATAAAGTCATGTAATCGAGTCTCAAGCCCTGTTCACATTGTGCAGATGATAAAAAAAGCACCTGTCCATTCATTCTGGGGCTGTATTTTAATTTAAGACCATGCATGCTTTAAGATGAACGAACTTTTCACCTCTCACTTGTGTGCATTTTTTTGTTGATGGATATTGGTCAGGGCTGAATGCTACTAATTTTGTCCTTTTCAGAAGCTGTTTGTGGATTTCTAGAAGAGATTAAATGAGGTCTTGTTCTTGTAACTCTGTGTTTTGCTTAGTCAGAGACACTTCTGAGGTGACAGGAGACTGTTTGGATGGGATTGAGTTGCCTAAAATGACACTCAATGCCTGTTCTTAAATATCCAACTGCTGCTTTGCTTCTTACTGCCGCGTTCAGAGTGGAAATCTCCTGCAGATCATGTCCTGTCTGCCACTCAGTTGGGAATGTCTCCGATTTTTTAGAGCATCTCAAATGACACAAAGCATTTACACTTAAGCAACTGAATCCTAACTTCTGAGTGTGAGAGAAAAGTGTTATTTATACATATTCTTTTAGTTACTTGCGGCTTATAAAACCTCAATAATTTTAGCCCTCTAGCTCTCTTCTTAGTATTCACAGATTTACTTGCTCTAAAATTCGCTGCTCCTTGTTTCTTATTTCTGAATATGTACGATGAGTGAAATAAATTTGGGTTGTCTTCATTACTTAGCATAACAAAACAACTTATTGTAAGACTGCTAGGAAACTAGAGCTATTTGCCATTTAACAGCATTTAAATAGAGGAGAATGTCAGTGGTGAAGCTCAAGCTGTTTGGCTTTTCTGAAGGTCTGTACATATGGTGTGTGACTCAGTGGCTGGACTTTATGGTTGGTATAATTCATCTTTTGAAACAGAGAAGCAATGTTCTATTTGGGAAGTCTTCATATGTTCATTATTTAGCCTTTATGTTTTAAGATGCTGTTTAGTACCAAACATCTTGGAGTTAATGGAAAAATTTCCATTTTAAAATTGAATTTCTGTGTATTGCATTCTGTACTGTCTGTCCATGATCACTTCTGCAAATATTTTAAAGTGAAAGCCATGGAATTTGGAAACACTTTTACAGGAATGCCAAAGACTTCTCTGGAGTGTCCAGAGGGAAAACTTATCTTTAGCCATCAAATATAAAAGCACTGCATCTAGATCGCCAATTAAATTAATTCTTTTTCCACAGACTGCACCATGTCTAATTAATAAATTTAAAGGACAGATGGATTGAGGAGAAACAATAGAACTCTTGCTTGAAAATAAAAGTAAAAAACTCAAAGCTCTCTTAGGCTGCTTTAAATTCAGTAAGTGCATGTGTTTTGAGGGTAAATTTTCCCCTCTGTATTTTTATTAGTGAGAAAAAAAATCCCAACTGTTGAGGGCCATTTATTTTTCTCATTGTGTATAAAGATCAAGATGATTTTGTCTCTTCAAAGAACAAATATGAAATACCTGCAAGATGAGGAAAACAAACTTGCCATTGCCTACATTTTTGGATGGATGCTTACTTGATGCACTTGCAAAAATACACAGATTATTCTGATTGTCAGTTTAGATTTATTGCCAGGTGGGAGAATCTTGACTCTGTGTTTTTAAGTGAGATGTGCAGAGCTGTCATTTCAGATCCATCTTTGATGCTGGCACTCACTGAGCACTAACATGAGGAAGTTGAAATGATGTCTGCAGATCTCTGTACAAAGGCTGAAAGCTGAAACAGTGGATCAAATGCTAAAGCATCTTCATTTCTCACCACTACAGTAGATATGTCACAAGTATTTGTTTTAAAAGAGGTGGATGAGCTAATCGTTGTTTCCAGGAATAAAACTGTACATCTAGGCGATGAGAAGAATATACCATTTATTAGGTTGAAAGCATAAAATGCATTGAGCTTCTGGTGAGAGCAAAGCAGAAAGGGGCCATGTCCATGTTGCCTAAAATCAAAAAGTTACAAATATATGAAAAATATATAAAAATCTTTAGGCATTATCCATACTCCTGGTTTTTGCCTGTATCAATATATTGAAAGGGGTTGGGAGATGTAGCAGAAGCTCTGACTGACATGGCTGCCTTGACGCAGAATTCAGTATTTTAGCTGCAAATTCTGGTTCCCCTTTGCCCCCTGCTTGACATGAGTTTTGTCAGGTGGCTTTAAAACACTGGTGTTAAACAGCTTTGCTGGTATAGCTTCACCTCTCCTGGTCTGTCTTTGATTTGAACACAAAATTGTAACGTGCCTTTATGGTGGAGTCATTTGGAATGCATTATGAGTATCCCACGGGTGCAATTTGCTGTTGAAACACCAAATTTTTCTATTCCTTCTAGAAGTGCTGGAATTCTCCATTTGCAAACTATACAGAAAATCTTTTTCTGGTTAAAGCTGTGTATTGTATGACTTGGTTAAAAAGCAAACAAAGGCTTTTAACTGCTTTTTATGAAATCTGTTCCCATGAAACCACCGTTAACTCTGCAGAGATTTGGTTGTTCTTTCTTTAAACAGTCAACTTCTTTTGTTAGCCAGAGAACAAGCCATTTGATTAATGATCATTTTTATTTCTTTGCAAGGATCCTTTCCGACCATTGGGGTGAAGTCTCTTTCGAGATTCCTGAGGGCGGGATTTTTAAATAGCATCCTGGCCCCACATCCAGTGGCAGGGGGTGGATCTTTACCCCCCAGCATTTCCTCTGGTAGGTATTCCAGCCTATTCCCACACATCAGTTTTTTTCCTTCATTCTCTGCCCCATCTCTCCACACATCTCAGGGAAACAAAATTTGGTGTTGATCAGACAGGGAGATCAGATGTCCCTTCTATTAGAAAGCCAACCCGAAAGGAAAAGACAGTAACTTTGGGAATGAGCCATTTTCCTGGATCAATGTATAGGAGAGATTGTGAGGTAGACTGGTCTGTAATTAAGTGGCCAACCTAAATACTGGAAGAGAAGGCCTGGTATCCTGTAATCATCCATTTCATGAAGCATGTCCATGTGCACCAAAGAAAGAAAACTTTAAATATGCCACTGTAAATCTCGGAATTTGTGTGACTCTGTGACTCTCCTCTAAAAATCTATGCTTCCTTGCTAAAACATGGAAGCAAAACGAATTTGGAAAGGGAAAACTTAATTATCTATTAAATTGGTGTTTGAATCTTCTGTATGCTTTGGTAGTTGCAACTTGTATCTCATGAAAACCGCCTTTTTTTTAAAATAACTTTTATCGTGATTTGAACTCCTATAATTCTCTGAATGAGTGAGGACAGGTTAGAGGCATCCTTTCCAAGACAGGCTTATGTGTGTTATCTATTCTCTTCTGGAGCCATTAAACACCATCTTCTATCCAAAGTAATAAATGAAGAATAAATACATATAACTACAGTTAAAACTGAATCAAAGTTTCTTTCCAAACTACATATTTCTGTGCAGAACTGGATCTGTGCATGGGCTGATGTCAGGCTGGTATCTTTTCTGAACAGCCTGCATTATCTGTAGTGTTACTTAAAAGTTTTGCTTGAAATAAAAACAAAAATCTCTTTTGGTAAAAAGAGGGAGAAAATTGGAAAATTACGTAATGTTATTGACTTGTTATACAAAAGAAGCTATTGTACTTCTCTGTGCCCCATTTTATCTACTGCAATAATTCTAATTACAAGATGATTCTTACTTTCTTTTTATTTCAAGTGCTATTATTTCATTGTTTGCTTTCTTTGAACAGAAGCTTCTCAGCAGCTTTCATGTCTTTTCTTATGACTGTTTGGGTTTCTTTTGTCAACAGTTTGTGAAATACTTTCCGTATTTTTTTCTCCATGGGATATCTCAGAGTATTTAATAGCCCTTAGGTATCTGCAACCAAATAACTCTGTCAAAGAGAAAATACTCCCGGCCCCATAAAATTCTCTGTTTTGAACACAGTGTTATGTAGAGCATCCCACTGATTCTATTAAATTACAAATGACCTCAAACTCGTGAACTGGCTTCTCAACTACCTTCCTACCTACAAGTTAATTTTGTAAGATCCTCAGGACTATTGTTTTCTGAGTGCTTGTAAAGATTTTGATCTTATGGACTTAAAACTCTTAAAAGTAGTTTGTTTAATGAAACTCATTCATAATGCCTTGCTATTAAATGTCTTTTACTAATAATTCTGATTCAATCTGATGAAACACTAAAAAAATGGAAATGCAACTACATGATGTATAGCATATATCCTAGCAAGTTAATGGAGATAAACGTTATTGTTTGATTATGTCAAAAGCAACTGAAAAAAAAATTAGCCAAGCAGTAACCCTACAGAAGAGGAAGATTGTCAGGTAGTTGAAAGCCAGTGAAGAACTGTGATAAATCCAATAGCTGAGATGTGTTCCTTTGAGAAAGAATGCATGTGGGGGGTCATGTGGTATGAAACTGCAGTGCAGGTCAGAAATTGCTGTTAACAGATGCATCCCAGTGATTTTACCCATAGTGCTGCTATTTAACTCTTCCTTTTTTAATTTATCGTATTTGCATTTATATTAAGCACGGTCTTAATTCTGAATTGCCTCTTTTTGTATCTGAGATGACCATGGGATGCCATTTCCATTTCTAAATTGCTAAAAGCAGCTTTGCTTTACATGTGAGCAAAAAAAAACAATCCCACACATTTTTGAAAGAGAAAAAAAAAGAAGACATGAAAACAAATCTTAACAAGGTAGCGCTGATCTGGGATGTAAGAGACTCAGAACTGACTCTCTTGCTGTGCATGATTCAGTGGAGGTGTTTGGGCTTATGTTGGACAGTAGCTCTCATAAGCCTAACAGAGGTACTTAGCATTTAATAACTGCAGAATTATACCCTAATCGTTTCACATATTGCTTATGTGTAAGATTTCAGTTAATTTAACTACGTGGGAGACTTAAAATGCCAGCATTATTCTGCTGTTAGGGTCATTGGGAACAAAGATAATGAGATACTTTTTATTTACCAAAACCTTTAATTCAAGCTAAGTGGCAGATTCCCTTCCAAATACTCAGAAAATTTATTCCTTACTAAAGACAAAACACTTTCTATATCTTTATATCTTTTTTTCCTACAAAATTCACCACAGATGTTTTAATGAAACACAGAACTAAACTAGAAAGCCTGCTATAAATAAGTATCTGGAAAACAGCTTGGCAGGGCAATGCAGCTGTTGGTCTCCTTTTTTCCCTTTCTACTTTAATCTCAGTAGTTGAGAGGAGTATATTTCTTTTACCATTGCACTGACAGCTGATGTTCAGTTTTGTGTAAATTGGTGTCTGCTTTTACACTGTGCAGAGATTCTCTTGTGTGAAAGATATCCTCATTTAGCCAACTTAAAGATTAATTTATGCTGTTGGGATGAGGCATTATATCTTTTTGCATAGATTGTCTTGAATGTAGGTATTTTTAAAGCCTAGACATAACTTCTAATGCAGTAGTGCTTATATTTGATAGTTACATCAGAAGTCTCTTACTGCTGTACAGCAGTTTCACCAGAAGCAAAGCTTTAAGCAGGCCTCCAGATTCTAGCCTAGATTCTTGCAAAAACAAGCCCATTTGCAGACAATAGCTTCCTTTTGATTTAGCTATCATATATGTCACCAATTACTTCATTTCTTGTTATTCCACCTGTTAGCAGTGCAAATTGACATGACTTAGCTGATATAGGTCTGCACTGACAGATGGATTCACATGAGCTATAAGTACTTTTTCTCAAACGATAGCCTTGCATATATTAAATAGAATTCTTAAACCACTCCCTCATCACACTGACACTGGCACAAGCTGTGGAAGCTTCCTTCATGACACACTCACACAAACACACACATGTTGTGAAAACCCAAATTATAAATTGCCAGAGCTGCATCTCTCCCTTCATATTCCAGCTCTTCCAAACTAAACACCCTGTTCTTTGCTCCACTTTGGGGAAACTCTTAGCTCACAGCCCCTGATTGAAGTGACGTGTGAAGGGTTTGTTGTGTAAATGCCCACCCGTGTTGCCTGGCAGAAGTTACAGGCAGGAAGCTTCACAGTGCGCTGCTGTCTTTGAAGAACCAGACAGATTGCTCAGCTTGCTGAGCTGCAGAGGAAAGGAGGGAAAGCAAATACCTCTCCTACTGTTCCTTTCAAGCTAAACTCCTAAGTTTTTCTCTCAACAAGAACTAGAGATGGGTGTTGGGCTCTGAGAAACTATGGAAAAGTTCCTGTTAGCCAAACCTCTCCTTCAGACTGTTCAGCATTCCAACTGCATTAGCAGGAGAGGTGGGAGAACCATCAACATTATTCTTGCCATAAACACCTCTCTGTGAACATCATCTCCCCACGAGGTCAGCAGCTGGGCCATTGCCCCCAGTTCCACTCACAGAGCCCCTCTCTGAAGCTTCTGTGAAAGTATCCTGATGGGACTTTTGTAATGAAGTGTGAGCATCAGTTATTTCCTACAACTTAATTTGCAGTGGTTAACTATCCACTCCTTGACACTGTAGGAAAAATAGAAGCAAAGAAATCTGGCTTGATGAAACAACCCACCTTTGTGAACCTCAAAAAATTTATTACATGCCAGAAATTGAGGGTGCACTTACTTTCCAGAAACTTGGAAGTGATGTAGGGTGGTTTGCTCACTGCTGTCTTCAACAAAAAGTACATTCTACATAGGATGTTCCCTCTTCAGTATTTTACTGCCTGGTTATTTACGGCTCTTTGTCTAACACGCATTGCAATGTTCACAATTATTACACAGAGCTCCTCAAAAAGCTCAGCCATAATTGTAGAGTACTAAACTAGATGATTATCAGTTTTCTTTTGCCCAAAATTAATATTTTATTACAATTTCCAAGTGCACCTGAGTGAGCCCATTATTCTTGATATTGTATAAAGTGACATTTGAAAGCAAATTGTATTGACAGACCCTCATTGAACAAAATTACTCAACAAGAACCATCAAGGAGCAATTGTACATTGTGAATTCGACTATGATTATAGTACTCCAATAATGAGAAAAGTAACTTTTTTTTTTCCCCAAGTTAATGCATTTTTCTCTACTCTCAATTCCAGCACCTACCCTGCTATATTTGTTGTTAAATGAAAACAGCTGATCCTTTCTCAGTGACTAACAAATTGATTCTTCTGTTGCATATGCATTTCCTGGGATACCTGAGCCAAATGGCTCTTCCAGTTTATTCTTTCCAGCCTCAGTACTGTTTCACTGGAATGTTTAGCCTACAAACCCTACAACTAATACATAATGGCACGTATTTTCTGAGAACAGGAGTTCAAATGTAGATGGACTTTTCCATTAGGCAGGCAGGGAGTACCTCAGAACCAAAATAAGGATGAGCAGCAAGTAGCATTAATACTGAAAGAAACATATTTTGTGCTGGTCAAGTAGGGTTAAGCTTGAACTGTAAAACTGGGATTAAGCTCTGAGTGTAGGACATGATTAAATGAGGTTCTCACTCTCCACCCTTGCTAAATATCTCATTTCATGCTCAGAGGGGCATGGTAAACAACTCCAAACATTTAAATCCTAGAAGTTCACAAAAAAGTATTTGCATATGTGGTCATTTTTACACAATATTCACTACTATTGCATATTTTTAAAATCTGACTACAGAAAATGTGGAAATTTATTGTTACAAGCATGTGAGTTGAAGCAAGTTGCTGTTCCTTACTACCAGGAGCAGAAACATATGAAGAGGAGAACAGGAGGAGCCTGACAGATACACACAGAATGTATTTGTAAATAAGTTGCACACAGCTTCTCTTTGTTTCAAGATTGAGGGAAAAAAATCCAAACTCTCTTTTCAGCCAGTGGTAAAACACTGGATATAAAAGCAGAATCGGAATTGGTTCATTTTTGTGAGGTGGGAAGCAGGAGAAATAGTTACCTTGAATGATATTAAAATACTTTTGGTCTGTTTTAGGTAGGAAGCCAGTGTGCCTTTACCAAATTCAACTCGCTGAAGTAGCATTCCCAGGCCCAAATACTGAGTATGGGAATTAATCTGCCTAAATCTGGATTTTCTGGATTTTGTTTAGGTATCTTATACAGTTGGTGAAGACTAGACAATCCTGTAGAGACTCATGTGACCTCTCTGTGACACACAGTTAGGAAAATTAGGCTCTTTCCCTTGAAATGCCTTTTTCTTTCTCAGAGAAAGAAAATCAAGCTATTGCCAGCCATGGAGATGTCTCCAGTTATGGGAGTTAAGTTATGGGAGATTAATGCTTTTGTGTTCATTCTTCATGTGTCAGTGAGTTTATATATTTTTCTTCTTTCTTCAAGTTGTACATTCTTGTCTAAAAACCTCTGCATCCAAAGTTGGCTGCTTGGCCCATCTTCATTGTAGCTCTTGACTTTTGTTCATGGTCAGAATCAGAACTGAAGGAAGAAGCTTGACAGTGTGTGCCTTCATGTCCTGAAGGTACAGACTCTCAAAGAGAAGTAGAAAAAACCTCAGGAGATCACAAAATTATCACAATGTTAGGTCCAGGGCATCATGTATTTGCTGGAGTCCTGACTCGTGATGTTTTGTTTTCTTAATTTTGGATTTAGCAACGCACATGTTACAACCAGAGCTTCCTTTGTGGGTTTTGGAACATTCAGGAGTGCTGATGCATGGCCTCCACTACTTCTGCACATGAGAAATGATGCCTTTCTCATAAAGGAAGAGTGGAGGATCACGAGTTTTTTATAACTCAGTGGTATCTCAGAAGGTTAGTCTTTATGTAGACTAAAGGGAAATGGGCAAAATGTGCTCAAATAGTAAATGGAAAAATACACAAAGGATATCCTGAAGTCATGTCAGAATCTTATAAACTTCACAATCAGGTATAATATGGAATAAACAACAAATGACATTTTAGAATAGGATTGAAATAATACCATAACCATGTCATTATGCTTATGAAAGCACAAAACCCTGTTTCATTGTAACCTTATATATGGTTTTTTAAAAAAATTTTGCTCCTGTTCAAATTCACGTTGTAGCTTATAGCTTCTAAATATAAAGTCCCTGTGATAATAGGTAAATTCACAACTGAGATTAAGTAGAATTTGCTTCTCATGTCCCCTAAGAACTTGTTATGAATTGTGGCAGGCTGAATATGGAAGTGCAGAAGCCCCCAGTGCACAGATTTCACATTGTTTAAATTCCTTTACGTGCTCCGGGGTCAGCAGGGCAAGTGATCATTGATGCAGTCGGACTCTGTGGTCTCATTTTGAACCAAAGAACATCCCATGCTCTTTCCACAAAAGGATGTGGATTGCATTGAACTCTGAGGAACTTTAAGGGTGAGGTGTCATTAGATTAAGTGAAATACGCTGAATTTCAGTTACAAAATAACTGAGGTGAATTGTTTTGGTTAATCCAACTGGGCAAAAGTATCTCACTTGAACTGAATCTGAACAGAATGTGTTATCTGTTATGATTTTTTCTCTTATTCTCTGCTTCCATGCTAAAGCCAAAGTGCCAGAATTTTTAGGATTTTAAGTCACATTTCAAGCCATATAAATCTTTTCCAGAATCAGTTCTCTTAACAGGTTGGGTTTTTCCCCCAGAATATAATTAATTTAAAACAGTGGCCAAAATATTTTGTGACTTGTCTTTTGCAAATTGCCTATTCTTGTAAAGAAACTATTCTACCTTCTCCCGCCAACTCATACAGGGGGACAACTTTATATTATAAAGGCCTTCAATGCTGTGGTTTCCTCGTTTAAAATGGGATGATATAACATAGGATTGGAGATAAGATGGTCAAAAATGCAATCCTTGAGCACTGTTTGTTCTTCTGACTCATGATTTTGTCATTCCTTAAACCCTAAATGGCAGCTTTCAGAACTGGTCTGCAGTGCACCAACGCTTGTTCTGCCCCATCTGTACTGCTGAATTCAAATAATCCCTCTCACCCTAATAAAGGCATTGGGTTTTTTTAATTTCTGCTTATAATATCCATGTAAATATAAGCAGCAGGAGTGAAACTGAACTTTGTTCATCCATATTGTCTTTGTAATGCTAATAAATATATGTAGAGAGAGATGACACAGATAAACAACCCAACAAATAGGAACCTGGAGAAATTAAATTCTTTTTATTCAAATATACAGATCTGAAAGTATAAATGCAAGGGAAAAAGTAAAATTTATGCCAGTTTTTGTATTTCTATAATGCAATTTTAGCCATTATTTCTCTCTCATCTACCCAATCTCCAAGTAGTGACAAAAAACCTATTTCTTTTGGTTTTACCCTCTCCTGCATTCCACTTGCTTCTCTCATGGAAAGATAAGGATCAGAAAATAAATAATGGAAACGACACAGCTGCTTTCTCTTTACAGTTCCACTTTCCTTTCCTCAGTATCTTCCAGAATATCTTGTAGGCACACTGGGGGATTGATGTGGATTAGGGCTTGCAGGACCAGCAGGAATGCTCAAATTTCTGTTGTCCAAAGCACATTCTCCCTTTGTGAGGAACCAGGAGAACCACTTGCAGTGCTGGCTGCAGTGAGAGGGGAGGGCCAGGAGATTTGAGAAGGTATTTTATATATACAGACTTTTCCTGGCTTCCAACACACCAACAGGCATAAATTCTTGCCAGTGGGTCACAGAGTAGCAAGTGGAAAAGCATTTAATGTATAATTACAGGAAAACAGCTCAGAGAGCAGTGTTTCCAGATTGTGTTGATACAATAAATCTTCTTCAGCTGGCAGTGATAGCTGTGTGGCCATACCTTACTAACAACTAACCAGCACTTTGCGGTTATTCATGTATTTTGTATTGTTATTAATTGATTTTGCAGAGGTATCTTCCCCTGACTAAACTAACTTAACTAATGGGAAATGGTATATAGACATGAGAAAATCCAAAATGCACTAGCAGCAAGATAAGTGATTAGGAAGTTATGTGATTAGGATGTATATATGTTATCCTATCCTGTTTGCAAACTCTGGCTTCCGAACTCTCAAGCAGGAGTCTGGAACTGCAGCTTCTATTTCTTGAACACAGGTCTTAGTCAGGGGCCTTTTGTAATGTGAGTCAATAATTCAAGTGGGGTGGCTTGCAGTAAAATTCACATTGGCTTCATGTGAATTGATGTGGTCTAACAATGCAAAGACAAAAATGCAAAGTGGCGGAATTCTTTTTAATTGGTTTTTTCATAATCTTTCATTTTCTTTCTTTCTCTTTTCCTCCACCCATTTTGAATTACGGGATTTTTTTTTTTTTTTTTTATCCACTGAAATGAATTCCTTTCTGGTGCATACAAATGCATTTTTAATCGTGACAGGAGAGGGGAAGCCGCAGTGCCAGCCCGTGGCTCTCGGATTTGAAGGGATGTGTAATGAATGGAGCAGGTGTGGGCTCCAGGAGTGCCTCCCAAGGCCTGCGCATTCCTGTGGCTTGCCCTGGGGGTGCCCTGAGTGCTGTGGGAGCGTGGAAGGCACAGTCCTGTGAGGGCGTGCCTGTGTTTGGGGCTGTCTTATCTCTCTGGCTTTAGCAGGAGATAAATCAGTGGGCAACCAACAGCAGAACATGGCTTTGGAATGAAAAGATGCCTGATAAGGAGGTGATTTCCTGAGCCACGTGGATTCTGATCTGCAGAAGTGATGGAGCAGTATTTTCTAATACAAGCCAGGGAACAGGTGCCAACCTGTGCTATTTTAAGTGCAAGAATGAGTATCATGTGTTTATGTTAACAAATCTATCCTCATAATTGGTATTAGAGATTTCATGATAAGTGTGTAGAAGAGGAACATGTGCTCACTATTCTTTTTGGAGGATTAATCTTACAAAAAACGTTCATTAAAGGAGGCTTTGCTGCATTATTTAAAATGACAACAGGAGACAACAAGCTGAATATTTTGTCATTGATATGACACTTCAGATACTCCTCCTTATTCATCACTCTGGCATTCAATTAAATTGCATGCTATCAAAATCTTATGTTGTGGAAAAGAAATAGAGAACTAAAAATATATACAATGTGTATTTTAGATTTAATCGGTATTTTACATTATTCGGCAATGTATGGATTTCTTTCCTTTTCTTTTTTTTGCATTCCTGCTTATTAAAAAAATGTCAAGCAGATTGATCAATGGAAAATACAAAATTGCAGCATATTCGGAGGTGGCATGACATCAATGCAGGTTGTTTGTCATTTTCACTGGTTTTGTTTGAATGGCATTGCAGTACAGCTGGGTGGGAGAACTTCAGCAAAGAACTTTCTAGGAGAAAGTTGTCAAAACCAGTCAGCTTCTTGTCACATGGTGGGAGTTGCCTCAAAATAGTGAAGAGCCCCTGCACCTTCTATAAATTCATCTCAGTTCTGATAAATTGCTGTCCTTTTCCTGCATCGTGCCAAGCCCGAGTACTGCTCTTGTGTGTTCAGTGTGGCTTTCTGACATGCTGGAACTCTGAAATGGATCTCCCAGAGCCACAGTTACTCCATGTGCAAGGAGGGGAAGCTGCTTTAGACAATATCCCACATGTGTCTGGGGTGGGAATATTTATACTTTCACAAAAATTATGAGAACTGCGAATGTGGGTATGGTATCAGTGTGTGTCTTATAAGTACAGTTATTATCTCATGTTGTTATCTTAACTATGTAGTAAAATGATGCATCTGTTATAATGTGCTGCAAATTATACCTGTGACATATATCGTGTGTAAAATCCATATTTGGGGCTCAAACCTATTGCCTCAGGATGCTATATAATTCCTCTACTCTAAAAGTCTGTTTTGTCACAGTACTCCCCACTCCAGCAGTGCTAAGCATCTAAAACTGCTGCAAGTCTGATTTGTTTGACTGATTTGATCCTTGAATCCATCTTCAAACATTTTTATTTCATCGTCCCCCAATTCAAACAAGAAGCTGTGTGCTCTCCTCCAGCAATGCCTGCAGTTTTTAGCTCCTTGGTTCCAAGCACTCAGCTCATACCTTTTTCAGTGTCCTTTTCCCATTCCTTCTCTTGTGTGGCTCTTGACTGTAAAATTAACTCAGTTCTTCAGATGCTTCTCCTGTGCCTGTCCCTGTATCTGTGTGGAAACACTTCCCTGAACTGTGCAATTCTTTGGACTGGAGATTGGGTGTGTTCCTATCCCAGGAGGTGCAGCCAAGACAGAGGTCATTGTCACTGCCAGGAGAGCCTTTGCTGCTATCTGTATCCCACTGCTCTTTGTCCTTAAACCTGTTTAACTTCTCCATCTTTGTGCTATAAGCAATCCTCGGAAAATAATTCAGTGCATTCCAGCATTGCATTAGCCTACCCCTTGATAAAATAACCAAAGATTGCTTCTCTGTGTCAGAGACTTCTCTGCCCCCTCCCATTTATTCATTCGTGTTTTGAGGATGAAGAATTCTTAGTATCATGAGAACAACATGCATTTTCATGATAAGTAATAGTCCTTTTTTATTTATTTATTTAGATGCAAACACTATACTAGTTTAGAAATCTTCCAGTATTGTTTTTAAAGTCAGTTTTGTAGTTCTCTTTAAAACAAAAGCAGTATTTTGTGTTTTTGCAGGGGTCCAGCAGATACAACCTTTTCTGGACTCAAATTGCAGTACTTGGTAAAGGATAACATGCTGGCAATAGAGCCAGTGCTACCACTTTGATGATAAAAGTTCCCATTAGATTCTATGGTGTACCAGAGTTTTTTACTCTTCAAGTCACCCTAACAATAGCTGACACATTTTTGATCCACGGGTGCTCCAAAGACAAACACTGTGCTGGCTAAAAATTCCACTGTCACAGTCCGACTTGGAATACATAGATAGCTCCAGGGGTACATTAAACTTGTAGCCAAAATCAGGTGGCTTTTATCAAGTGCTGTCACACTAAAAACCTGATTAATTCAGAATTTAGGTTTGTTTCCAGATTAAAGATTTTTGTGTGAGATAATCAAGTGATGGAGCCAGGTTTATTTTCATGGTGTCATGACACATTGTGGTGTCTTGACACAATCTGAATTTCATTTGAAATTTAGGTAGGATGGCAAGTAATACAGACTGAGTCAGTGGGAAGCTATCAGCCTAAGTGGCTAAATTTATTGATGATATGCTGATTTTCTGATATACAGCAACTTGATTG
Organism: Corvus kubaryi; assembly: GCF_017639235.1. NCBI lineage: Eukaryota > Metazoa > Chordata > Aves > Passeriformes > Corvidae > Corvus > Corvus kubaryi. The sequence goes on from NW_024581955.1 coordinate 65,869, forward strand.
AAGGAAAATGCTGCACTTTTTTGGTGTATTTAGTGCCATTCCTGTGCTGTCAATTGGAAGAGCTGGTTTTGTGTTAAGGCATGTCATTTCAAGTCGTTCAAGTTGAGTAGTTTAAAACCTCATTGTCCAGTGAAAAAATAAATCCACAGATAAATGCATATAAACACATTTCATATTACTTTAACCTAGCAGCACAGGGTCTGAGTAAAAGCAAGTACAGGTGGGGGTTTTTTGGAGAGAATGTTTTGTGGGAGAATGTAGAAGAATTAATAGTTCCATTTACAAAGTGTGAAAACAATTTGTGTTGAAGGATATGAATCTAAGGAACATAAAAGCTGTAATGACAGCCTGTGAACCTCTAGAGAACCTTACAGCTTCTGGAAAGTGTAGAGTGCCCAAGGATTACCCACAGGAAACCAGGGGCACTGTTTTAAAGCTCCATTTGTCCTTCCTTTCAAATGCAGATTTTCCATACAGGCATTTTAGTTGTTGATTTACCCAGAAAGAGAAGTTTCTGGGTAACTTCCACCTGACAAAATATGCCATCTGAAAGCCAACTCTACACCCCTATTTATTGAAAAATGCTATTGTCTGCAACAATTCAGAAATTACTACTTGCTTGAGAGGGTTCTGCACAGTGTAAGATTCTCTAGCATCAGGCTGCAGTTTATTTACTTCCCTGGATTACAGGGTTTTCCTTTCATGTGGAGGTGTCAGCCCCCGACAGTAAGGAAATGATAAAGGTAAGGGAATCTAGAGCATTCATGTGCTTGAAACTAAAGAGGCTGGGCTGTACAACCAGTCATCATTAGCAAACTGAACTAAAGGAAACATAAATTTTTGCAACACTCTGATCTCTAGGAGCTTAAGAATGATGTATCTTTTAAGTTTATAACGCAAAGCCAGGGTATAACCAATGGGTGCAGATGAATATAATTGCTTTGGTGGCAGATGCACATCAGCAGCTGGGACTAAACATTCAGTTAAAAAGAAGCTGGTAACTCTTCACACTTCCTAAAGCCTATCCATTAAGGCATCCCAGAATTTTCACACAAAAAAATGTCGTAGTATTGTGACAATACTATGAAGTGTTTTATTCATTGAAGATGTAAACATGAGAGTTGATACAGAAATAATCACAAATTTCATTAGAGGAAATGAGGCAATATTGATAGGAACTACGGAAAGACCAGACTAAGCTGTGTGGAGGGGCATCACCAGGAACCCAAAACTCTGGGTCAGCGTGCTGGGACAAACACAGAAATGGATCATTCACTTTCTTAAATTGAAGGTTAACTGTACCAGCACAGGAGAAATACCTGGCTGTGGCCTGTTGTACACTGTGGACAGTTTAATAAACACTTTTACTGTTAACCAAACTGAACAGAAATGAAGAGTTGTGCTGGAACAATCCAAATGCACTTCTACGCTTTATCAGCCCGAGTATTGTGTTTGTTTCTCATCCCCTCAACCAAACAAATCACAGCCATAATTTGAGCAGAAGAGGGAAAAAAAGGGATGAAAGAGTCTTCTTTTGGGCTTGCAGAATATTGGCCTGGCTGATGTTGTATTGAGGAGGTGAGATGGTAGACTCTCAATGTCACCACTTGGCATAGCTGTGGTTTCCCACGAACCCCAAAAGAGGTGGCCATTCCCATGGAAAGAAAGGTCTGCCATTTTAAGACCTTTCACCTCCTTCCTAATCTTACTAACATTCTTCTTCATTAGTTTTTTGTATAGAATGGCTTCTTTGGGATATTAATAATTCTAAACATTGCTGAGCAGCCTGGTTGCCCTTCTCCTGCCAAGCACTTGTAGAGGGGTGGTTTTTCAAAGGGTACCAGCAGTGAGCTGCTATTTAAGTACACAGTTTAAAAGTGTGCCTTCAGATTTGGATATCCTTATAAGAAATAAATGTAATGTCTTGTTCTGCTTCAATCTGGATATGGTGCCACCCTGGGACTGTGCAAGTTGAACAAAACCTTGCTTTGAGTAACACTGTGTATATTTTATGTATTTACAAACATATGAACTCAGAGTTTTGCTGGATTATACACACCCCATCTAGGAAATCTAGAAGAGCTTTTTTGGTGACACCCCATTCTATCTGTCTCCTCTGTTTCTAAGTCACTGAGATGTTTTTCTTTGAGAGGAAAATTATGACCCTCAGTTTGTAATTACTTGGACATGGCTTATGAATATTTGGGTTTTACCTTAATTCAGATATAGTCCAAAATATGGCACAGCAAGTTTTGCTATTTGGATATAACAGGCTCTTCTTCGATCATTTTTAAGGGAGAATACACCAAAGTGAATGATGTGCATTCAGCTAATCCAATAAAAATAATAAAAAAAAAAAGATAAGGATAGTATATAATTCTTGAAGAGTAACACAAGGAATTGTGTTTGTGATATAAATGAGAATTTTGGAAATATTTTACATATTTAGCTACTGTGAATAACCTCTGCGGAACATCTAGAATTATAAAAGCCCCATAATATATTTATAATCCTAATGTGTTTCTTTGCTGTTTTGCAGGCAGACCAGTAATGATTGTAGTTGAATACATGGAGAATGGATCCCTTGACTCCTTCCTGCGGGTGAGGTGCCATTTTCTGATGACATTTGAATAAGACACCATTCTAGGTTAAGATTTTAAATCATTTATCACGAATTAATTTCTACATAATGTTATTCATGGATTTTTAGTGAAGAATAGAAGCCTTTTCCCCAGGGTACATTTCTGAGGTACAGTAATACATTAGAGCATGGCTGGAAATAAAGAAGATTTAAACTTGAGAATATAATTGATTTCTTCTACAAAAGTAGTTCCTGTATTTAGCAAAATGTATTTCAAATTGTGTTGTTGTGAAAGAAAAGATAAATTGAAGCATAAATGCCTGGCCTTATGGAAGTGGTTCATTTTTCTCAATCACCTTCAAAAATACTGTTACAATTTTTTTGGTTGGTGAAGCATAGAATATACTCAGTAATTGATTTATAATATTTATGGCTACTTGCATTTAACAAATTGAATTAGAAAACAGTTCATGGGTGAAATGTCCTGGCATTAATTAACCCCCAAAGGTCCTTAGTAAACATTAAAGAAGGGCTAAAGAAAATGTGAGTAATAGGATGGCAAATTGTATTTAATTCTTCTTAGAAAAGTAAAAGGAAAGGATGACTCCCTCTGTGAGCTAAACTTACCCTAAAATAGTCTCTTTTTTAACAGAACCCCTGGAAATGCTCCAGAGGCCCACTGACCTAAGACCTTGTGTGAATAATTTTAATGTCAAGTATTTCAGATTTGTCTTAAAAAGTAAGCACCAGCTCTCAGTAGCTCACTGCCTTGCCATTTCCATCCTGCAGAATGGTAAATCTGGGGTTGTGGGAAGTCCCACGGGCTTGGGAACTTGTTTGAAAGGGTACCCCAAAGGAGAGACGTTCAGCAGGGAGCTGTGGAAATACTGGCATGAAAATCTTGGTGATGGTGATTGAAGGATGCTTTGGTAGCAGGAAGAAGGACCTGGTAAGAGGAAAAAGTGAATAAGCAGGAGTGAAAAGCACCCAGCACTTTAGAAAGAAGATGTACATGAGAGGGGAGAAAGTCATGCAGGCAGTACTTTTGGGAAGAGGGGGAGCAAAAAGAGAAGAGCATTTGGAACAAAGGATACAGTACAGCAGAGCCATTGCCACAGATACCTGTAGACACTGATTCTCCTTTCTTTTGGTTTTGATTATTCCATAGTAATATTTATCTAACATTTCTTGTTGTCCTCTTCACCGACTCTCCCAAATAATTTTTCATTTTCCGTTGTCAAGACACCTAAAAGATACTTATTGTGTTGCCAGAAACACACCAGCACCACAGTTTCCTGTGAGAATATGCTGATTTCTCAAAATCAAGCTATTTTTATGGAACATTTAATATCATCCATGTCTTAGACGCTGGGTAGTTTTTAAAAATTACTCCCTTTTCCTTTCTGGCTCATCTCTCTGTCCATCTGCAGCAGAGGGACTGCCACTGATTTGAGTAGCAGCTTCCCTGCTCTGTAATTTTTCAGCAGTGCCCCAGGAAGATGTGTCTGGTGATCTGAAACATTGTTCTGTGTGTGTGTGTGTGCAGAATTTCATGGAAGAGAATGGAACCAAGTCCTGAAATAATTCATGAGAGAGAATTACCTTCCTCTGAATGGCTCTGTGTGATATCTATATCCCACGTTTATTTCACATGCATTCATTTATCAGAACAGTTACTACTTATTATGATACTTTAATAGAAAGTGGCATCAGCAGAATTACAATGTTACTGTGGAGCAATGCGTCTCATATTGCATTGGATATATCTGGAAGCAGAACCTCTGGGGGGGGAAATGTGAGCTAATAATTTCTGCAGCTGTTTTTCATGTATGTTATTTTACAGCTTCAATTCACGCTTCAGATATGGGTTATTCTTCTAAAATGCTTTTTAAATGTACTTTAGATAATATTCAACATCCCAAAGCACTGTAGATATATGTCAGCATTTCTGTTTAATAATTAGCAGAGCAAATGGCTGCAAAGTAACCTATTTAAAAAGAAATCCAGCTGCTTCATTAATAATAGTTGTTTCCTGCAGATATAAGTCCACATTTTTAAAAGCTTTTGTGAAGATACAAAGAAGCAGAGAGGCTTTATCTTTAGCAATCCTAGTGAAAGGCATTCAGTGACTATAACAAATGTTGTGGGATTTGGAAGGGCTTATAAGACAGTCTGTCTTTCTTATTATTTAAAGGAATCAATTGTTCCAGTGCAAAGTGTTTTTACTCAGAGGAGAAAGAAGTCCATTTCTCACCATAAGAAATACTTCCCAACATACCACAGCCAGCAAAAATTCCCTAGTACATCACTCCATCTGTGTTTCTCCAAAAGCCAGCAAAAATGGGTCAGTCTTACAAATTCAAAGTGAGATTCTGTGGTGAACCATATGAGGGTATTCCAGAGGAAGAATTCCATTTGCCATCACCCTCCTCACAGCCATGGTGGGATATTTGCTTTCATGCCAGTACAGATTGTGCCATGAATCAGAAGCCTCCCCCCAGCCTTTAATCTTTCACCCCTAAAATCTTAACAGCCTTTACTTCCTTGCTTTTCTGAGAGCAGTGTCCACTTTCTGCTATTTGCATGGATTTAACAGCAAGCTGGGCTGAATTATGTCTTCCCCACCCCACAAAATATCCTGTATGCCAGCTGCTAACTCTGAGCTTTTGGGTAAAAAATGTTGGCAAGGATTTGCAATATGAAGCTGCTTCAGAGATATTCTAGTGGGAAGGCATCAGCTAATTAGAACCAATTTTGTAAGATGATGGTAATTAATTTCAGTGATTGTGCATCATCAGACATCCTAAATTGCTGGATACACTTGACACTGAGTTTTCCTCAGAAATACTGCATTATTTTCACAATTATATAAAACTCATTTACAAAAGATGGAACTTAGTTTTTTGTAGTGTTGTTTGGGATTTTTTTATCATATGAGATTGAGACATGTAGGTTAATCATATACAAAAGTATACCTGAAATTTTCTATCAATAAAGCAGTTGTCTGCCCAGAAATGAGGTTCATGTGGCTTCATTTCTGGTAACACTTGGAGAGATTTCTCTGAAAAAGGATGTGGGTTTCCAGCTAAGTATTTCCTCAGGGGCTAGAAGCCTCTTTCAGCATTACACCAACAACTTCCAGACAGAGGAAATCCGTGCTTGGAAAGAAAGTGGCTGACCTTTGGGAATTGAGGAGACCCAGGTAAAATTTCCTGTTACAAGCTTCACACACAGACTTCGGATGGGGCTCGTTGTCGTTATGTTTTAGCACCTGCCTGTGTCACAGAGATCTCAGCAATCACTTACTCTGCAGGCACATGAGGCAAATTATAAAGGCAAGAAGGGTTGAAAGGGCAGCTCTCTGTATTGATAGAAAGATGTTAGTGATAAGACAGACTAGGTGCAGTCAGATGTGTTTGCTCGGGCTTGTTGTTACAGGCTGCAGAAGATACGACAAGAAAGACAACCAGGAGAGATGCATAATAACCACAAACAACAACCAGAAAAAAAGCTGAAAACCCACAAAACCTTGTTAGCAAGCAGTCTGGCAGTTTGCCATTGCTGTGGGTTGGAGATGATTGCAATAATTCCTACAAAAGTCCTTTCCCCTAGGTTGGTCTTTTCACCCTGCCACACCGATCCCCCCTGAGCCCACTCTCTAAGCCTGTGCCTCACAGATTCATGGGGTTATTCAGATTCAAATCTCATCTGCTCCCTTTTGTTTTCACAGTTCCATTTAAGGGGTCATTCTTGGATGAAATAATTGGATTTAGCATCACATGGACAGGAGCAGGGTGATTAGGAGATGAGGTGGCTTCTTGAGAAGAATGATACCTGCAGAGCTCTATGCTGGCTGTGGTCTCTGCTCACCTCCTCGTGCATCAGGCAGTGTGGGCATGGATTTAAACACAGAAAAGGAACATGTCTGGAAGCTGCCTTTTGGAGGAGGTTTGTGTTGGCTACACAGAATCATGTAAAATGGACCAAAAAATATCACCAGAATACTGAATTCTTTCATACTTTCCTGCAGCTACAGACTACCAGAGCTTTGTTCCTGCTCAGCGTCCAAGGTGTGCTGAATAGACAGAGGTATTTAAGTTTGAAAGATGCTCCAGTCTTCCCCAGTTTTGTGAATCTCAGAGCTGTAAAAGGAAGCGATGCATTTCCCTGGGATAATCACAGCAGCACCTTTGTGCTTGCCATTGTAATTCTCCTCCTCCTACCCAAAAGCTGGTGCTGATATATTTCCATTTGCTTCAGAAAATTAAAATACTTGTTGAAAAAAGTTAGATTTATATACAGGCAAGCATAGTAAGTGGAAATGCTGCCACACATATATTTTTATTTCAGAGAGTCTGTAAGAAATTTGCTTAATTGCCTTAGAGCACCAACTGCAGCATACTGTACAGCAAATGAAACCCTGGAATTCAGCTTCAAGTTTTAATCCCTCGAGGCTGGCCTAGCAGAGGCTAAGATAAGTGTTACTAGATGGAGACAATATTATGATATAGTGCTCTTTCTTGCAGTAATCGTTATGAAGTTATTCTCAGAGCAGCTTTGCCATCACACTCACCCTTTTTTCAGTTTAGATGCTCTGGCAGACACATTTAGCAAGTTCAGGGGAAAGGGAGAAAAGACAAAAATGAACACTTGTAGCAAAGTCTATGAAACAATGTAGTAAAGTGTGTGTTGTATATCCATCTAACATGGCCTCCCCAGACAGAGTAAGCTGTGAGGAAGAGAAGCCAGATGGTCTTTTCTAAGTTTAATGGCTCCTGTTATTATTTATCTGCATTCAGAGAGGCAACAACCTTGGTGCTCATAACTAATATTCCCTCTTTTGCTTCCCCACGCAGCATTCATGCGCACTTTAATTTATTGGAGGCACTTTCCTTTCCTGGCAGGATAAAGGTGGCATTTTGCTTCCAAAAGTCAGTCTGTAAAATAGAAAACCTGCACTGGAAACCTGGAAACTGCTGATACAATTTTTTTTTTTTTTTTTTTTTTAACCAAAATCAGACTGAGCAATTAGAAAGTGAATTTGAAAGATTGCATTACCTTACCAGTGAAATTGTAAGCAACATGTATTGAAGTGATCTAAGATTGCACTGAGAAGCTGTCACTGATGCTACAGAGCCAGCATTTGTTCTCAAGCAATGTTTTACCCTGCTAAAAGGACACATAAGCAGCATTTCTGATGCTGCTGTGAGAAGTTCATTTAGAAATGCTGGGGATTTCTAATATGTAGATTTTCTTACTTACACATTAAATACCATAATATTCTTAGTACTGAGCAACAGGAAATTTATTACAAACTGTCTTACATTAGAAGGCAAAAAGAATTTGATAGGTTATGTGGACTCTTTCAGTGTGCTCTTTACCTTTGTGAATTTGTCAAGAATGGGAAATCAGAAGATCAGAACAGAGCCAGTGTCTTTTAGATGAAGGGATTTTGAATGTCTTTTAAAAGAGAGGAAAAAAGAAGCCAAGAAATTACAAGCCAGTCAGCTTAATGTCAACTTCTGTAAGATTTCTGGAACAAATTATCAAACAACGTCTAAGCATCTTAAAGATAACAGTGAGATAAGTGTGAGCTAACCTGGATTTGTCAAGAACTAATTCTGTCAAACAGATCTGGTTTCCTTTTGTAGCAGGGCGCAGGCTTTGTGGCTGAGGGAGAAGCAGTTGATCTTGTAAACTTTGGCTTTAGTAAGGCTTTAAAACTCTCTCACATGAGATCCTTGTGAGCAGGTAGAGAAATGTGGTCTTCATGAAATTTCTGCTGTATCGGCTACATCCTGTGTGGAGGGAATGGAATTTGGATGGAAAGATGTATGAAGTAGGGCTGTTCTGCACTCTGTGTTTCCCCAGATTTTTTTTAACTTCTGGATCCTGACACTGCAACTAAACTATGAAATTTTCAGGCAATACAAAGCTGAGAAGGAACACAGGCTGTCAGCAGGGTAGAGCTAGGATTTAAAATCATCACAACAAATTTAAGAAATAATTTAGTAACTAATTAGCTTAAAATTAATTAGAAATATGTAAAGACAAGGGCACGATACTCCACTGTGGCTGGAATAATCAGCTATAGAGTAGAGGAAAGAAAACGCCTGTTCAGACAGAAGTCTGATGAAAGAAATTACTGTAGAAATTGGGGTAGGTCAGGGGCATTTGCATTGCTGTGACAAATGCAAACAGCAAATACCACCATGGAATCGACAAATAGGAGTCTCCCCTGCAAGGTCTGTGAAGTGTTTTTTTTCCTCTCTGCTTCACACTGGCAAGGCCTCAGAGTACTGCCTTGTTTGCACCTCAGTTTTTCAGGAACTGCATGGAGTGGTTGGGCAGAGTCCACAATAAAATCAAAATGAAAAGTAGCCAAGGAAATGAGATCTGTGGACTGAACCAGTGTGAAGCCCAAAGAAAAGGGCAGGAGAGATATTTAGTCTTGGTGGGCATAAAAAACAGTTGCAAAGAGGAATTGAAATCTGTGCCAGTCCAAGTGCCAGGCTCAAGGGAGGCACCTTATATAAAGTATGGTATAAAGTGGACAGAATAAGAAATAATGGCCCTAGTGGTCTTCAAGTGCAGGTTATAAAAGCATGTCAGGAATGACACAGGGTGAGAGATGATTTGTTCCCTGCTCAAACCCTTCCAGGTCTGTGATTCTGTGACAGCTGTGTTCCAGTGCACCAAAGTGGGCAGGGACCCCTGGTTATTCCAGGGCATCCCCTTCCTGCTGTAGCTGCGTGAGGAAAGCAGGGCCACAGGTCACAGGGCTGCTCTTGCTGTGCCTCCAGATCAGAGGGTGGTTGTTGCACCTCATAATAACCTTTGGAAGGGCTTCATCTTGCAAATACTTTTTAATAATAAAAAGATTACCCATATTTTTAATGGTTGAAGAGTCACTTAGGTTCTCATGTAGGATCACTCATTAGCATTTAAAATGAACTAAAGTAATTATATTTAATTGAATTAAAGGAACCTATTAATAATAATTAAGTCTGCATGGAATTCTGTCAACAGTTGAATGAAGAAGAAATTATCAGTTGACCTCATTTAGTACCAAAAATATAAACTTTAGTGCGATACACATGATAGTTTGAAGCATGAGTTACACTTCGAAGAAACACCAAGCTGCAACTTGAATTTTGGAAGATTTATCAGGACAAAGTTCTACCATTTACTTTGCACAGTAAAACTGTAACAATAAACGCACAGCAAAAACTGCGTCTTTCACACAGTGACCAGTAGGAACTGTCAGTGGTGAATATGATCTAGGTTAGACAAAGAAACACCATTTTCAATGCTGCTCTCCACCTAAAATGAGATCTAAATAATCTGCAATAAAATATTTAGACCTGTAGCAATCAAATCCTGCACAGAGGATAAAGGCCTAAAAATGTTCTGACTCATTTGGCAAATAAAGAAGTGGATTTTGGAATAGATGGAACTCCAGAAACAATACAGAAAAATCCAGTGGCTACACCTCCAAAAGGTTACTGGGCAGTGAAATAAATAGAAACCTTCTGAAGAAGAAAAATTCCAGGGGCTTGTAGAAAAGCACTAAACTGGGCACTGGAGCTGAAAACTGGAGAGCAAAATACAATGAAACTCTGGATATCCTCTTTCCTCCCCTCCAGTAACTGACCCTCTTCACCAGCCCATTATATGTCAGTGCTCTTGAAAGTTCTGTAACAGTAGGAGAATATTTCCCTTACATAAGCTTTTCAAAAGCAAACTGTAGCTGAATAAAAATCACATTTTCAGGGCTTTAAAAATGCAAGAGTAACTGCTCAGATATTGCATCTATACCCAGCTGTTGAGAAAAGTTAGTTTAGCAAAGCCATCAAAGGTTGATTAAAATTTAATGGGATGATAGGATAAATGTGGTGAGCCCACTGAGGTCTGAATTGCTGCCAGTATTGATTAACACCCTTAACAGCCCAGTGGGAATCCTATCAAAAACATATTTCAAATCTAAGCTATGGGAATCAGAATAAAGCCCTGGGTAACAACCATCCTATCGGTCAGATGAGTGTTTTATTTCCCCATATGACAAGTGAATGAAACAAGATAGTGGAAAGTTGCCAAAGGATTGTACCTGGGGACTTAAAAAATGCTGAAGATAGGAGGTCAGATTCTAACTGCTATAATTTCATCAACCTAGTTGAATTTTCCAAAGGTTAAATATAGCCCATAGTCTGTATCCAGATCAGCTTACATCAAAAAAAAAAATTTTGATGCATTGAAAGATAACAGTTTATAGATTGTAAGGGGATACAGCTGGCATGGAAACTGATGCAGAAGTGATTACAAAGAGACTTGATTGAGAAAAGACTGTTCTGCTGACAGTAAAAATGTAGTCGTTCCAACTGCAAGGCTGGCAGTGAAAAAATATAAAACCAAGCATGAGAAAAGAGAGAGGAGAGCAGACGCAGTAGAGGATTCTGAGAAATACAAAGAGGGAGAAGTAGGACAGAATAAAATTGCAGCTGGTACATTAGCAGGCCTGTCATTTCTTTAAAGGTGAAGATAAGAAGCTTTAACTTTTTGTGTCAAGGCAGAAGCCCAGAGAAATTTGAAAGAAGGAAAAAGAGAGAATGGCAAAAGCATGAGATTGTTTTAAACTCAGGCATTACTGCTCTACTGGTAAGGCAAGTACTGAGACTTGGAAAGAGCAGAAAAAAGGGTATGTTTTATGAAAAATCAGCCAAGCATGGTCTAGATTTGAAAGAGCAGAAATTAAAAAAGGAAGGAATGAATGCTTGCAATCCAAGAGGACAAAAGGTTAAGGGAGGTGCTGCAGATGACTCTGAGGTTTGTTGAAAGAATGGCGCTGTTAAGGAAGATAAGGAGGAGGTAGAAATCTACAGTTTTGAGAGGTTGCTTTAGTTTGGTGCTTTGTTGTTGGGGTAGAGAGGGGCTTGAATGGTCATTTTGCAAAAGTCAGGTACTGACACTTTTTTCCAAATCCTAATTCTACAGTTACCTGAAAAGAGTAATCCATACATGGTAAGTGTGAAGAGTATTAACTGTTGGCAACCAGCTTTGTCATTTTTGAATCAACTGAACAATTAGAATTACTAAATAAAAGGCAAAATTCAAATCCCATGTGGCTTCATTACAAAAATATTGAGTTAATGTCCTTCCTTTACAGGAAGCAGCTTAAAGTAGTTAAGAATATAATCTTTTGTCTTTCTTTGCTTATTTGCTGAATGGAATGAGTTTATTTAAAGCACCTGTCGCTGGTAATTTGGGACTCATTACAATTGTGTCTGGACCCTCTGCTCAATGTCCTGTGCAGAACCAGCTGCTCACAGGTGGCCTTGATGGAGACGACAAGGGAGAGTGTGGCCTGATTGCTTGGGGAGATCTGCTTCCACTTCTGTGTGGAGGTTTTAGAGACAGAAAGGCTTTACTTCCCTGATACAAGGCACTGACACATTCAAAGGGGAAAAATTGCTCTGAATCAGTTGTATATAGCTGGTTTCAAAGAATTGTCCTTAAATGTGCTTTATTGGCACGTGGCTGTGGTGTTCAGCCACTGATGGAAGCATGACTCCTTAAATATAAATCTTGCTGGGAAGTATAATAAGGCTGTGAGGTTTTCTAGCTGACAAGGTGTGTTGGTATCTTCCTTTTACCATTTTCTTTCTGGTTTTTGTCTTAGTCTTTAAATGTTCATATCCTGATTAGCTGGATATAGGCCCCAAATCATTGAATCATTATGGAAATGCTGAAATACTTTGCTGACCAGGGATAAAGCTAAGCGTATCCATACAGTTCAGCCTGTTGCTTTGGTGAATCTAAAGAATTGGCTGAACTTCCTGTAAGCTTCTTCCCTATAAAAATCATCTTGTTTAAATGCATGAGCTAAGCAGTAGAAATGTCCTGAATGCTGATCCGAATTTGCTATTTGTCTGTAGCCCAATGCTGAAAGTGTTGAAAGAGAAAATGGAAAGTTAACTTGTTTGCAGGAGTTGTTGGCTTTTGTTTGGCTGTTCCTGCTAACAAAAATCCTGGCTCACTGAATAATCCACGAGAAGCTAAATGTCTGCCAGTTGAGGTCACAAAAATACTCCTGCAAGCAGTCTGCTGTGAATGGTAGGTAGGGCAGGCCTAAACAGGGCAAAGAGCCTGTAATCACATTTCTGTGCGTGCACTCCCTTGGTCCCCACTGCCATTCAGGAGCTGTCTGATGCAGGACAAAAAGAAGTGTTCACTTTAATACTGCAGATGGAGAAACTGAGGCCCAGCAAGGTTGCCCAGCTGGGCAAGCACAGTTAATGACATAACTCTGATGTACGTGTTCAACTCCAGGACATTTCAGAAGGTGCTAAGCAGTTTAATGCATTCATGGGTCTGAGCTTAACCTTAATCAGCTAGGAAGATTTTGGGAAAGCTACATAACCCTTGAATTTCACCCCAAATCTCCTTTTTAATCTAGTGTTCAGAGATTAGGTTTTAGGTGCACAACAAGCATGAGCTAAAGCCTCAGACTTTTTTCAGGTTATTTTGGGATTTTTTTTTTTTAAACAAACAAACCCTCCCAAAAAAAAAAAAACATAAAAGTGAGGTAGCAACAGTACCCTAATGCAGACAATCAAGGCTGAGACAATAAAAAGAGGGGTTTTTGTTTCCTGAGGCCATGGAGTAATAGGTGAAGATTTTTGTGTCCTTTCTCTTTCTTGTACTAAAAATAGTGTTGGGAGAAGGCATTCATGGTAACCAAGTATGAAAGAAATTAAATGTTGTCAGTGGGAAGATTGTGAAAATGTGTAGGAAAGGGGGATAAGCTGCACAATGAGAGATGGGATGCACTGCCAGCCAATTTAAGTAGTTGAAAAAACAAGCTTGCAGTGGGCAGCTTGGCTGGATGGGTGACAAAAGTATTTTAAATAAGAGCTGTGGTTAAGATCACTAGAATGAAACAAATAGAAAGTAGCTGTGCTGTTTCTTCCCTTGCAGAAGCACGATGGGCACTTCACAGTGATCCAGCTGGTTGGGATGCTGCGGGGGATTGCCTCTGGCATGAAGTACCTGTCAGACATGGGCTACGTCCACCGGGACCTGGCAGCGCGGAACATCCTGGTCAACAGCAACCTCATGTGCAAAGTCTCGGATTTTGGCTTGTCACGGGTGCTGGAGGACGACCCCGAAGCCGCCTACACCACAAGTGTGAGTTTGTCTTATCTCATTTGAACAGCTGATTGCTGGTGCCTCTTGTATTCCAGCTGCAGATTTGTCTGTGCTATAGGAAGAACAGTCGGAATTATTGGCTTTGTTCCCTTCTGCTTCAGTCATGTGATTCAGTAAACACACTGGCTATGCTAAGGGAAGTTGTTTTGATTTTTGGCTAAGGGATGTGTAATAAACTTTGGAAAAGTTTATTTTAAGTGTAAGTGGGAGGCCTTTTTCATTCTTCTTTGCGTTTTGTGTTTGGTTTTGTTGGCTGTGGAGGGTCTTTTCCCATGTTGTTTCCTCTTCTGGTAATTTGTGTTCATTTACAAGGATATGTTTGTAAAAGAGAGAGATGGGAGAGGAAAGAACCTTACCAGCTTCACTGTTGGAAGCATGCTGTTAAGCCTTCCATTCATACATTAAAATTTAATTTTTATTTCACTGAAATTTACCTTCTAGCTGGACATGTAGGACCTTCCTTGCATGGTTTAAGTCTCAGTTCATTAATGCTTAATCCCTTATGTGATGCAAGTAAATTATTATAATGGCAAATGGGGTTTGGGTGAGAGGTTTGGCGATGGGTTTTTTTGGTTTATGGTGCTGTAGGGGGATTCCAGTGAAGTGAAAACTTCTTGAACATGAAAAGGCTTGTTCAAATGTGACCACTGTTCAAATTAGTCCCAATATAGCATTTTCTCCTGATACCAAAATGTTCAACTACATTTCAGTTCCAATTTTTATCACAACATTAAGAATTAGCTAATTATAAGCTGATTTTTTTAGTAACTTTCATATCTATCATTGAAACTATTTCAGAGCCAGAGTGCATGCTCATTACTACTCTCACAAAATGTGCAGAATTTGTATATTCCCGTGATAGGGCACAGTGACAGAATTCTAATAGAGAAGATAAATGAGCATTAAATAACTTATTTCATCTTTTTTTCTATTACACTTTAAAAAGTGATGTATGGCCAAAATAAGGAACTCATCTAATTTCTCTGTACTGCAGTAAGTACTGTGGTGCATCTACTGAATTTAATGTAGATGTTGTAATGGGATTATAGAGCCTGTATATTTATATATGCAGAATATATGTTTACTTTTCATTTAGGCCTAAAATAGAGGTGTTCTGATAATTTTCCTGCAACTCCCATTTCTTAGAAGTTCTATACAGAACTGCAAGCTGACTTAGATGAAAACAAGTAACTTTGCAAGGTTTTCTCTTGGTTTTAATATGCAAGCTGGGGAAAAAAAGAGCCCAGATTTTACTTTATAGCAGAGATGTCCTTCATTTAGTTCTCAAAACCTCTCTTGCTTCACACTGCTTCTTAGTACGGGGCTTGAAAGGGAAAATAAACATCGCTGCAGCTTAACACGTTCTCACATGAGGGCTGAGCCTTGCTAATGGCCCGTGTGAGCGAGCTCCGCTGGCACCGAGTGCCCCAGTGACAGGAGTCAAGTGACAGTCTCAGCTCTGAGCCTGGGCTAATGGGCCCAGCTGGTGCGAGGCACTGGGAGTGGCAAGGCAGCCTCTCTCCCAGTGACATGCAGGAAAGATCCCAAACGGTAAACAGAGGCTTTCAGCCAGTATTTATCCTGTAATTTTCTGCTGGATCCCGACAAGGAACAATTAGTTTTATAGAGTAGTTAGTGCCTGTCCTGTTCATCATGGCTAGAGCTGCTTTTAATCAGGAAATGCTGTGCTGTAAAAAAAGAAAATCAGTGCCATGACATATTCCTTTTTTCCTTTATCTGTGCTGAAGGACTTCCTTGAAACGTAGGACAGGCTCTGATGAAATGCTCCCTGTTTTCCTGTTCACCCAGCTGCTTAACATGAGAGCCTGTTTGTAGGTGTAGAACCTCAGAAGTGCCTCAGAGCCACTGCTGCAACCTGCCAAGGCTGCAGCCTGGTGCTGAACTACCAAATCCTGTCGAGCAGGTACCTAGAGCATGTCCAGCAGGAGGGGATATCACAGAGGCTGATGGCCAGTGGCAGGTCCCTGTGTCAGCCAGACACCCAAGGTGAATCTGTTTTGACCATGAACCCACCAAAGAAGATCAAAAAGCTTTGAAACTAAGGTGAGGAAAATGCTATGTGCCATTATTATGAACTAGAAACTTTGTAAACAGGAAGGATTCAAAGCAACAGAGTCAGGTATAAGGGAAATGAAAAGCATTTCAAATCACTCATTCCTTCAACTCCAGCTTTCCGGTCCTTGCAAGTGGGTCCTCACACACTGACTCTGTTAGTCATTGTGGCAGAGCCTGCCCAGTTCCTTCTGTCACTTCTGGTCCTTGGGAAATGTCCTTCCCTCATTCCTGAGGGCAGACTGACAGCTGCAGTCCATGTTCCATGTTCCACTCACTCTCTATGAACTGGGGATAGCCACGTTTCTGTGGGATGCTCTTGCCTTCCATAGACTCCATCCTCGGGGTCCTGCTCCCCTCGAGCAAGGCCAGCAGATTTCTCTGTAGGACTGCTCAGCAGGAAGTCAAAAAGCCCTGTCAGTTTTTAAAAGGACTCAGCACAGCTCTGACCAAAGTGGGGTGAGGACTGAAAGAGGGAGAGATTTGTCACAATGGCTGTGGAAGACTCAGGGAAGACTTTCACCCCTTTAGGAGTCTTTCATGGTAACAGAAGGGACTAGAACCCTACACTGGGTGCCAAATCCTCTTGCAGCTCTCACTGCCCATCATTTTGGCATTGACCTTTTTTTCTCCCTCATGAACATCTTCCCATCATCAGGCCATGTGTATTACTAGAGGATTTTATAGCCTCTCTTTAGTTCCATATGGTGCTTTTGCCATGTGAAGGTTAAACCCTCAGTGTTCTCTCAAAGATTCTGGTGTTTTTAGGATTCATGTTTCCTCTCCACAGAGATTTTTATTGATAACAGCCCAGTACCTGTAACTGCAGGAAATCCACAGAGTGGGTCTGCATATTGAATAGTGGTATTTTTAGCCTCACATCTCTCAGTACAGCACTGTCAGTACTCAGAGGAAACTGATTATTTTATCTTCCCCTTTTTGTCTTAGTCCCGGTGTCAGAAATTGAATGGTACAATTGGATGTTTTCTTTGGGAATGATCTACAATGCAATGTAAGCCAAAAATAGACTTTTATATCTATGATGCAGTGGTCAATACTGTGTGAATGTATTTTTTTTGTCTTCCAGCCTGTTGAGACAAGGATGTAAATATGTCTTTCAAAGGGTTTTTCGGAAATAAGATATTGATTCCTGTTTGTTACCTGGAATCACAAATTTTACAGCAAGATACAACTTTAGAATAGAAAGGAGGAATTAAAAGCCAGGAACATTTGACTGCAAATCTTTGTGTTCCAGATTGATCAGGAAAAGATGAGGCAAACTTTGGGATAACTCAGTACTATGAGAGTTTTGCTATTGGAGACAAAACTTTCATTTTTAGTAATGGTTTCCAAGGCAACAATTAGTCATAAAAAGGCATTTATAGTATATAAACAAGCACTTCTGTCAATACAGAGGACATCCAGGCTCTTGCATCCCTGCTTTTAGATAGACTGTGTTAGATGTTGTAGATTCATTTAGTTTAAAACATAGTCAGGGTTCACTCGTATTTCAAAATGAACCACATGGCCCCACAAAAACTCATTACATGTAGCAAAATATTTATAATCAGAGAAGAATCTGTGGCACTACTCTAAAAAGGACCAAACCAGTATTTCTCTTAGCGGTGACACCTTAATAGTCTGCATTAAATCTGATTTTTAGTCACACAAAAAGCTGCTGCAAACAGAATTATATGATAGATAAAGAAATGTATTCTAGATTTTTTAATCAGCTTTATTTCTGAATTCAGCCTTAATATATGAAATATTTTATTATTTCCATAATGGTAGTTAGAAAATTGATTTACTGCATTGCATTTCCTGAATCACTTTGTAAACTTCATGGATCTGATTCTTCTCCAGCCAGGTGGCTGAAATACCCCATCCAGGAAGATTTCAGAGTCATTAGATTTATTAGAGGAGCAAAGATTGATGCCAGTAATCTTTATGAATACTAGCAAGTAGCAGAACGTGGGGGGGATCAGGATGATACCTTCATAGTTTTTTGCTTTGTTATATAATTTCCACATTGGAAGACACTCTCAGTTTTCCCTCGCTGGTACATAAGTAACAGGTTTGGGGAGAGAAGGTTCAATTTGCTAAAAAGTAAAACAAGATGCAAATGATTTTCCAATTAATTTGGGATGCTAAACAATAGTTTCTGAGCAAGCTCTGTGCTATTGCAAGCACATTGCCTAGGTATTTAAGGATCAAATTAATCATGGACCATAGAGTAAAATGGTTATTGGCAGCCATTGAGAAAAAGCTGTGTCCTGCAAAGGCCTGCATTAACCTGTTTTCTTGGAAATTCATTGGTGACATAAAGTTGAGCACAAATGTTGTCAACTCTTTAACTCTGTGTGTGACACACCATGAAGGGTCTGGAGCACAAGTCTGATGAGGAGCAGCTGAGGGAGCTGGGGGGGCTCAGCCTGGAGAACAGGAGGCTCAGGGGGGACCTTTTCACTCTCTACAACTCCCTGAAAGGAGCCAGGTGGGGTTCAGCCTCTTCTCCTGGTAATGAATGACACATTGAGAGGACACATCTTCAAGTTGCTCCAGGAGAGGTTCAGATTGGATATTAGAAAAAAAAATATCCTTTCAAGGCCCCAGTGTGAGATTATAATATTATTTTCCTGGCTAGAGCTACAGACCTCAATGGGATCCCAAAGGGTTGTCTTTGGATAAGTCACTCAGTACCATCCTGCCTCATCAGGATTATTGTGCTCTTGTGCAGAGATCCAGCTGCTGGCAGCTGCTGCCAGTCCCCAGATACTGCATGTCCCTGCTCTTAGCTGGGCACCCCCCTGCTGAGGGGAAAGGTTTCCTTTTCACTGCAGTAGAATGGTAGGAATTACTCTAGTGGGACTCTGGCACTAACATAAATATTTTGAAGTAGTGAGTTAATAGCTCAGAATGTGGGCGAGAAGCAAGTTAATAAGAGCTGTGCTGATATGCTCAGCCCACACCAGGTGTGAGAATTGCAGTAACTGGTTTTAAAGTGGGTGATGGGATTCCTTTCCAGTGGTGGTGAGACGAGCCACCTTCCCATGAGTTCCAGCTTCAGCTGGATTCATTCCCTGCTCTCAGAGGATGCCTGGGGTTGGAGACCCTGCATGTCCCTTCTTCAAGCCTCTGTCATCTGTCATGGTGACCTGGACAAAGAGCATGCTCAGGTTGTGCCCAAGGACAAGTAGCCAAAGGAAGGAGTGTCTTGGAAAAAGACTTCTTGCCTTTTGGGCTCTACCAGTGTGAGGTGTGATGAATTTTAATTAGTAGCTGTGTGTTTAAAAGGAACAGAAACCCCAAACTGAGTCATTCAGTGCAAGCTGTGGTGCTTCATGTTTACTGGGGTTGTTTGTAGCGGCCCTGAAGATGAAAATATGTCTGTGACAAAATTTAAACAGTTGAAAACATTCATTTTTAAATTCTCTCTTTGGTTTTTATCCAGCTGTGATGCCAAATTCATCTAAGAGGTTTCCTGGTTTATTTAACCCTCCTTAAATTTAGTAACAGAAATGTATACAGGCTATAGAAGACCACAACAAAGGCAGACCCTTAGAAGGAAGGTCCAAGGACAGGAATGAAGCACAAATATAAAACTAAATTTTCTCCATGTTTTGTCAAACTTTGTACTTCTGTGAGTACTGACTTCCACAGTCATTTGAGTTCTGAGAATGCATGGGAAAAAGCACGCAAATTTGCATTTATATGTGCAGAAATTAAAAAGGAGCTTAATGGTTGAATTTAGTTATAAACTAAACTCATCCCTGCTTTTTTCTTCCACAACCCTCCAAGTAGGAACTCCAAATATGGATTTGGCAGAGAAACGCAGTTGGAAATTTGCATTTCACTTTTTCATTCACAAAATGATTATGTTGATGAATTCAACACAAGTTTGCCCTAATATTTTGGCTGTAAAAAAGGTGGTATTTTGCACTTCATTCCTAATGTGGCTTTCAAAGCATCATCCCATCATTCATTGTAATCCAACATAATTTCAAATTAGAAGAACATATTGTAGTGTAATCAATCTAAAGGATGCTGCCTTTAAAGATTTGCAAGCTCTGCCTTTCTTTTAGCTTGGATTTCAGCTTTTAGTCTCTCTGGCTCCTCCCATTTTCATATTGACACATTTGAGTTTTGAACTCTACACATATGTGCTTTTGCTGTTTCTCAGGTTGGCTCTGTGTACATCTCCAAGTGGTTTTATTTACAAATGTTTTATAGGATAGGATTGAGAATGAGCTACGTATAGATCTACAGTGCTGGTGCTCTTGGAGATCTTTGCATCTTAGGAGATAACTGAAGAATCTGTTTGTGACATTTAACCCTCAAAGCGATTGCATTTTTTCCCCTCACAGAGAGTCACAAGTGTCAAGTCTGTCTTTGGTGTTAGATTCAAAACTTGCCGGTATTGAATCCACATAAAGAGGCAATGTTACATCTCTGAGCAAGTCTTAAGTAGCTGTGCAAGGACAGAGGAGGTGGAAAAAGTCAATGCACTTGCAAATAATTTCTGAAGTAAGAGTTAAATCAGGACTATGAATCTCAGAAAGCTACAGGCAGTGTTTTTGGAAAGACTAGGGGCTGACCAAGGCACCAAAATTATTGACCTCTCATCTGGATGTGAGAACCTTGGAAAATTCTGTCTGTGCACACTCTTCTCCTTGGAAACCAGCCCAGTAAATGTAAGCAGTACACTAATACGTATGTATACACATGCACTGCAGACTAGGAGCAATCATTTTATTGTTAGTTCCTCATACTGTTAATAGATTTTTTTTTTAAAGCTAACAATTACCAGAATATTAATCTAATTTCAGACACAGCTGGGGTTTTAGCTCCACATGGATTTGATTGCGTGCATTTATAATTTTTAATGAGAATTACCATTTTCAAACTACAATTTAAGATGCTATTGTAAACATGCAGAACATGCTTATACATTTTAGTGAGGTCTTTATTCACTCCAAACAATACTATCCACACTTGAGATTAAAAAAGTAGGTGTACTGACATAAACCCGCAGTTACTGCTCTGTTGCTAATTCTGTGAATGGATGTCATCTTGAACACCTGCTTTGTTTATTGCAAATAAAGGATCACAGTTCACTTAGGATTTTAGTATTAGTATTAGGATTTTATATTGACCAAGGTGCAGTGAATCATAAAGTATCTTTCCTGTGCTGGAACACACCTGCACTATGCACAGCTCCTGATATACTACTTAATGAGCTTTAAGGCAGTCCATTAAGGTCAAAGCAGTTGCTTTCAGTAGCATGTCAGTTGACAGTAATTGCCATAGGTTATGCTACTTTGATATATAGAACAAGGAGAACAATCTCTTGAAAGCCTTGAAAAAGAATGTAGCTTTTTCATGTATGTGTTATTTTTTTTTTCTCATTAAAAACTACTTGCACCTTTCAAAGATGAGTTAAGAAACTATTATAAAATTTGTTTACTGTGTGCTTACACTGGGAAAAGAAAACCATTCAGCTCCAGTGAGCGAAAGAGCTCAGCTCTAACTCTTTTATTTAGCTATTGATGGGTGAAAAGAAATAAGATCTGGATGATTTTTTGTTTTCATTTGTTGTACCACTCTCCATGGGAATTTATGATCCACATTAAATACCACGGTAAAAAGTAACTACTCTGCATATAGCCACATAAAATTTCTGGGTTGAAAATCTGAAGCACTCGGCTTCACCAGGCTTTTGTAAAGCTTCATAATTAAATCTTGACATATTCCACAGCAGGATGTGTTATGTCCATGAGTATAATGAAATGAATTCTTGACTCTAGTCAAAAAAAAAAACCAAACACCTGTTGGACTTGGTTATTTAAAAGCAATCATTTGTTCAGGCACAGTCAGGTGCATATTTCAAAGCTCACGTGAAAGGAGCCTGGAGAGGAGGAGACTCGTTCAGTGTCTTCAGCTGCTGTAGATCATTTATGTTTCTGTCTCATTTTCCCCTGCTGTGTTGTGTGTGGCACTGAGCTAACTGTGCCAACTGGAGAGCAAAGAATTACAACCCTGGAAGAGATGGAAAATTCTCGGCAGTGCTGCTAGATTGTGATGAAATCCTGTTTATTTTTCAGAATTGGGAATTCTTGTGTGCTAAAGATCTGACATATGGTTGCACTGTTTTTCATGGGGTGGACAGTTTTCTGACTGGTTTGTGAGGAATTACCCTACATTGTATTTGCATGTGACTGGCTAGGCCTGTTTCTTAATGACTGTCATCAATTTGAAATTTATCAAATGAGAAAGAGGCATTAAAATGTCAGAGACACTATTTATGTTCATGTTCCATGAAATTAAATGGTAACACAGAAAACAAATTCTCTTAATTTAGCAAAAGACTTGACCCTAATTGATTTTAGCCTGGAATTCTGATATCCAGTCTTCAAAACCCAAATCTGGGGAAAACCAAAATTCCTTTTCTTCTTTTACTTATCTGAAGAGAGCAAGTGGGGAGAGTCTTTTAGAGGGCAAATACCAGCATTATGGAGATGCTAAGTCACCATCCCTGGAGGTGTTTAAAAGCTGTGTGGATGTGGTACTTAGGGATGTGTTTTAGGGATGAACATGGTGATGATGGGATAACGAGTAGACTCGATGATCTTAGAGATGTTTTCTGAACTAAATGATTCTATGATTCTGCCTGGTTCTCTGGGTAATATTGCACATCTAGGGAGGTTTAGGATACATTCATGATGGAAGAGTTCAAAGACAAAAAAGGAGTATATATTTTTATATTGCTTAACCACTCTTTATATAAAGTATCTGGGAAAGGGTAGATTCAGTGAAATATGAAAGGGGGGATTTCTAGCTTGGTATGATTTTTGCTTTTGTGTTTGCATGTGCAGTACGCATGTTTCATAATCTCTCCTTTGCTCTCCTGGGGAAACCTGTGGGCTGATTGCTGTTGTGTCAAGGTTTTGGCATTCACTTCAGCTAGAAGAAAGAAGTCCAAAAAATGTGCATTTCACATGCTGATGAATTTTTCTGCTCACTTTGATACTAATTCTAATATTTCTCCTGTACGTGATATCAAAGTTATTGTAAATGGGATTCTGTAATTACAGAAATAAGTTTCTGAAGCAAGGTAGACACGTGTTAAACCTAATCTACTTTCATATTTCTGTAATAGAAATGTTAACTTGGGAACAAGACTGACCTAGTTATTCACCTAAATTAATCCCCGGTGAAATCAACCAGAGGAATTTCCCCTGACCATGTAGGAATTGTGATTTGCCCTAAATCAAAAGGATAACTACAGTAAGAAGTTTTTCCTTGTTGCCTGTTTGCTTACAAGAATGAAAGCCAGATTATCTTCCGTCATACACAAGCCCTTGGGAATCTCGCTTGTGCACTTTCCTTTTCTATCAGATTTCAAAACTTTGCAATGGTAAACTTTTAGTTCCTTGGATTCTTTTTTAGTCTTGCTCTTTGGCAGACTTTCACGATAGCAGCTTCTTGCCCAGCTGTGAGTTCTTCTCTTCATTATAAGGGGGGGTTGTGAGGGGAGGATGATTCAGAGTTTCCGGTGTCTGTTTATTCCTTTAAGCAGAATGTCGCAGGAATATTGCGGCATGGTGCTCATCTGTCTGAAAAACGTGTTGGATTGGTGTGACTCTGATAAATCTAGGTCAGGCATCACAGTCTTTGCTCAGAACTTACTCAGGCAAAACTCCTGTTGAGGCCAATGGGAGTTTTGCCTGAGTAAGCACTGTGGGAATTTGCCCTTAGTATCTAAAATATTTGATCTGTTCCTTGCACTTTTGTAAGTGTTCTAGAGGCAAATCTTGTATCTTGTCTTTGACTGCCCCACTGTGGCTGTATCCTCATCAGCTTCAAAGGTTGCAGATTCTTGTGCCTTCCAACATTAACCATCTCTTCATCAACAGAATATTTAAAAAATAAATTTGCACAGCTTCATATTTATTATGTTTAAAGTAATTCCAAAATCTATGTGCAGTAACTGTGTGCATTACTGCATAAAAAGGAAATGTTATTTTGTATTCTGGATTCCTTGTTCCACTTTTTTCTACTCTAGAGCTGCAGAATTTTGTTTTCAGTTGTGGAGGTTTGGGGGAAAAAGAATCTTTTAAGAAATCTTTTTGTTGTCTCCTGTAAAATATTTTGTATGTTCATGTCACTGCCCATCCCACACAGGACTTTTGGTTCATGCTTCAAATGTCAGAAATTCATTCAGTGAGAACCAGGGTCAGTTTTGTCGAGTAATAGATGAGGCAAACCGAGTCATTAATAAATTCAAATTCACCAC
Organism: Corvus kubaryi; assembly: GCF_017639235.1. Classification (NCBI taxonomy): domain Eukaryota; kingdom Metazoa; phylum Chordata; class Aves; order Passeriformes; family Corvidae; genus Corvus; species Corvus kubaryi. The sequence continues at coordinate 90,021 of NW_024581955.1, forward strand.
TATCTCGGAATAGTTTTATTTGCAAGTAAGGCATTAGATGAATGTGCTTAACTGCCCTCACAAACAATTGTGTGGTATTTGGATATAAAGAAGGATTTATAAAGACTTGAACCCACGTGGAAGCTCTACTTTTCTTCTTAGCAATGTGACCATGCTTAATGTTATGATTTTGCATCATTTTTCTAAAATTAACTGAAGTGCATTTTGAGATGAGACTTCTCATCCTCCCCCATAACACCAAATCACTGACTGTGCTTTCATTTCTACTCTAATTTCTATCTGCCTCTGTCTTCATTCTTGGTGCACTACCTATTAGTGCTTCCTCTGTTTCCTCTTTTCATTGTATCTTGTTTTATATCAGACTATCTGGAACTTCAATTATCCCTTTTTTTTTTTCCATCAGGCACTCTGCTTTTCATTTAAATTCGCTCTTGAAGATCCACATCTGACGGTTTACTACAAACCCTTTTGAATAAAAATGCAGTCACCCTACTCTTTATTTTTAAAAAAAAGCTCTAGGGTAAATCTCATCATAAATGTGTTGCACATCTCCTTAGAAGCTTACTTATCCTTACTTAGGCTGAATAACTCCCAAGTCTTCAGTGCTTCTCCTGAAATAAATACCCCTAGACGTCGATAAGGTGTTATCCAGCATGAACCTTGAGAGTGTCAGCTCTTTCTCCCATTGTAGCTGTCACAGCCAATACTAAAGAACACTTGGTAAACAACCAGTTGTAGCCTAAGAAAAACATGCTAGAACCATTTCTCCAAAATGAGGAAGCTGGGAACAATTATAAGATATTTTCATCCTCTTTACACAGCCTCCCTTTAATTCATCATTATAACATGCAGTGAACTCCAAGAAATTCATGCCCAAATCCTGCAAATCAGCCACCACACTCAGCCATTCCTCTTATTTCAGCCTCTTCAGCAATGTCATGGTTGTAGATTAATTTATTTTATTTTTAAACACAGAGAGGCTTTTCAGTGCTGAGACACTCCCAGAATTTCAGGAGCAGTAGTACTGTTTAAATATATAGGCAGACACTGTGTTCATAGTAATTTTTTTCCTGGAGAAGCATGGAATGTCCATCAGTCTGGCCCTGGTTTCATTCTGTATCAGTGAATAAGCCTTGCACAATCACTGTTGTGTCACTTTTGTATTACACTTAATGCACTTATTTAAAACACATTTCTCTGAATTGATCATTGACTTTTTCAGCAAATTATTAATGAAATCTTTGGCTTCATAAAAGTACCTAATGTGAAGAGACTCTCTTCAGCCTTTTCTCAAGCTAGAATAATTAATTCAAGTTGCCAAATAATGTATTCAACAACATCTGTAAGTAAATGTTCTTGATATAAAGTTTAATTTGGTCTTTATTCCCTTGGTCTAATTTTTGATATAATTTTCTCAGAAATAACTCTCTGACTAATCTTTTCCTAGTAAGTTCAGTATAGTTCATTACAGGAGTGGAGTAATTCAAATGTGTTTTAAAAGTAAACAGCTCCTGTGCTGGGGCTGTGGTTTATTCAGGATACTTTTCAAATATGCAGATGCTGATTAGGGATGAAAACGTATTCCCAGAAGTTGAGAGAGCTTGTGTGTATCTGTCTTGAGTAACAATGATTCAGTTGTATTGTTCTAAATTAAGAATATGTCATATACTGGTCTAGATTTACTCAGTAAACATTTGGAGTTGGAAAAAGGGGAGGAAGTCAATAGACCACCATCCAGGCAAGTCAAGGATCCCTATTCCAGGATCTCTAATTAACACTGTGTATCTACACACATTTAATTCTGTCTTTTATTATTTTTTGTATGCTCAACCGTGTAGCCTTAAAATTTTGTTTTACAGAGTTTCCAGTTTAATATGTCATGTAAAAAATATTCCTATAGCAAGGTCTTCTGGATAGGAAAGGAAGCAGAAGCGCCAGTTTCCCTTGGCTTTAAATTCAAAGATAAGCACTGAATTGCCTGGTTAAACTGGGACTTTATTCCATATGCTGATCTGAATAACTCTTGCCTCTGTCTTGTAGCTTGCACTAGAGTAAGTCAACAGCATTTCTGCTCATGTTTTTGTAGTGAGTCTGGCCTGTGGATTTGCTAGTCTGCTTCTCAAAAGCTCATCTCTGCACCTTGTTCCTTAGTGTTGGAGACGTGCTGATGCTGGCTGGGTATTTCCACTAAAACAGGAAGGCATGCTTCATACCATATAAATGGATTATTTCTTGTGAACAATAACTTTCCTGGACTAGGCCTTTTTTTTTTTTTTCTTATCAGAAAGATTGAAAAACTTTCTGAGATTCCTTTAGTGCCTTGATCAAGTTGTCTGGTTTTTTTCACGGTACAGCAATGTCACAATAAAAGCAGGTATAGAAAAAAGAGAGCAAATAGAAAGATACACCTAACAGCTGTGACTAACAAAAGGAATATATTTCATTGCATAGTATTTCTTTTGAAATTCACTCACTTTATAGAATAAAGGGGAGAAAACCCCACACCACGGTACACTGTAAATTATTCAATTAAATGAATGCACACTGTGTGTGCAGACTTTCTTTTCAGCCTTTTCTAAATGGGAGCTGCCAAAAGTTTCATGAAACTGTTGCGCTCATAAATTGTTTAGCAGATCTGATACACTCTTCTTGAAAGAAATATGCTGGGATCTGTAGCTTTAGTAATTTGATATGGTTTTAATATGTTGGTTTTTTTTTTCTTTCCAAATGCATACAGAACATTTGGCCTCCCTCAGAAATAGAACTATAAGTAACATCTGCTTCTTAATGAGGAGAGAGCAGTGAGGGGCTTGTGTATATTTTTGGCAACAACTAACTCCACTGAATAGTAACATCACATTGGTATGTGCAGGTGACAGAATCATCTACAGAGTCATTTTGATGACTGTAACCATGAATCTGAAGATTCATGGTTAAATATTTTAATGTCAGCAGGGCTTTAAGTCCCTATTGGAAATTGAGGGGAAAAGGCTTGTGACAGGACAGGACCCTGAGTCAGCCAGAACTTTGGGCAAAAAAAACGCAGCTCTTTCTTGAAGGTCAGGCTTAGTCAGGGACTTTATGAATTGCACCAGCCCCTTCTCATCTCTAGGAAATTCTTCCTCTCCTCTCTGAGTTTTGGCTGCCTGCTTCTCAGGACACATCTTCCCAGACATCACAAACTTTTCAAGGCTGTGTCTTGCCTGCCACATCTTCCCTTCTCCTGTGTCTCCCTGGGAAGAGTCAGTGGCACCCCAAGCAAAGGGGCCTCAGAAGTAAAGCTGGAGGAAACATGGAGCCTCCCCCAGGGCTTTCACCTTTGGCACAAGAAACAATTGTAAACCAAAAAAAAGCCCCCATGGAAAAATGAAAATATTCCTCTTACAGGATTTCTGCCTTTTTCCTGTACTAAAAAGACCAATTATTGCTTCATCTCCTGACTGGATGGCTGCCATAACAAATAGCAAAAAGCATTTGTATTAGTCAGCTGTACATGAAGGGATGTTCTTTGCTATTCTATGCAGTAAAATAGAAATATCTAAAGCATATACAAAATTATAAAGATTGATGTGACATGCCACAGACTCATCAAAATAGAGATGACTTCCTCAGGCTCTGAAAGTTCTGTCCAGAGGGCCTGTTCCATTAAGAGAAATAGCAACATTGCACGCTTCAATTTGTGTGCAAATTTAATTACAGCAGATGCACAGGCTGGGCCCCACACGCTGCTGGCATCTCACTTGTCAGAACAGGTGATTTTACTCTGAGTTATCTTTGCTTGGGAAGCATTAACTGCTGGAATGATCATGGGACTGAAATACTGGTGCTTTTCTATTATTTTCTTTTTTTTTTCCTTTTCCCCTTCTTACAACACAAAAAAGCTTAAAACCTTGTCTCTTAAAAATTCCCCCTCAAAGTGGTTGTTAAGAATATAGTCAACTTTTGCCAGTTGGGTCATAATTTTTTCATGGGAGATGAGGCTGGGACAAGCATTTATGAGGAACCTACCTCTCTACACACAAGATCTTACCCTAGCATTACAGAGATGTGTACTTTGATAGATTTTTTCGTGGGAAAAGGCTATTTTTCATAGTTAATATGCACACAACTCTTGCTGCTGGCTGTGCAACACTGGTTTTATACTCCATATGAGCAGCACCTCCAAGCTGTTCAGCATTCCTGCAGGTTTCTTTAGCATCACGCACTTTCATTTGCTGTTGCTGTGTTGCTGACATCTCCGTGGACCAAGCTGTTCATTGCTCATGAGCAATTCCTTCATGTAGGCACGTGTTGTTTTCTTTATGTCAGAGTCCTTCAAAATACCAAAACCCAATTTTCTGTCTTATTAAGTTTCTATAGGCCAGTATCTTTCAGGAACACAACAGAAGTTGGTGAGACCCTGTGAGGATTCTGGGAGGGTTATTCACACACTTGGGAGCCATCACAGTCATCTCATTTCTACCCAGCTACTAAATATAATTTCACAGGTTTTTGTGCTTCTGAGTACTTCTACCTGCCTTGTTGTTTGTAAGAAAAATGCATCTTGTCACAACAGGCAAAACAACAAACCAATCTTCCAAGAAGAAAATCTTCTGGGATGAGGCATGAAAATCACAAGGATTTTTTACCTTTTCCCTAATTTTGCCTCTTTAACTTTTGCTTCCTGCTTTGTGTCAGCTTATCAAAAGTGCAGTGTAGGTGAGGGGACTCAGCTGATCTTGCTGCTTACTTATCCAGGGTCATGACAGTATGGATAAAGCAAGCTATGATGTTTATTCTAGAAATGGACCAAATGCTGCGTGTTCATTGGAACATCTGTGAGTTTGGCTTGATGACAAGTCCCAGAGCAACACAAGAAACCCAATGTTTTGCTCCTGCAGCTTAGTAGTTCTGATGTGTGTTTAATCAAATTAATGGTAAGAGGAATAAGACTTAATAGATAATAAAAAAAAAAAAAAAAAAAAAAAAAGCCCTAAACAAATCTAAGCCTAAAATATGAAACTGAATTTCCATTATGAGAGGTAGCATGCAAGTTGAATAACAGAAAAAGAGAAATTATCAGCTTGCTTTCTGATCTTTAGAGCTAAACTGAGTAAAGAAAATAGAACAGATTGTATGATCTTAGAATTTACCAGCAGAATGGTATTTAGTGTTTACAAAATCAGAGATGGGAGATCAACACCATTGTACTTTGGGACATGCAACAGAGTGTTGCACTGAGGAAAAGGTTTATTTATTGTAGTGAATATGATTCATTGTTTAACAAACTAGAGATTTATATCTGTTTCTGTGGCTTAATAACTTTAGCAACATTTCTCAATTGCATATGGAATATAATGCAGGACTCTGGTGCTCATTATAAAGATTGCTCCAAGGTAGAGTTGGTAGAGGTAATACCTTTCTTTCAATCACATACTTTATCCTTTCCTGGTTAGATGCACACTGAGAATAATTGTGATTTTTCCAAATCAGAACTGGTTCTGCTTTGCCTATGACTATTTCATTCTTTAAAATCTGTATGTAGATTTTTTTACTTTAGTGAACACACTGTGAAGGATAAGCATTCAGAGCAGTTGACCATTCTTTTGTTCTTCTGCTTTTATAACTACAAAATTTATCATAACTCATATGTGAGATGAAGGCACAGCCCAGAAAGCCAACGACTGCTGAAGCTGAAACTTTATTTCAGAGATTTTTGCTCTTCTGCCTTGCAGTTTAACTCATGTAAATCATTTACAGCCTGGTTTCAGTAACAGTGGGCATCCAGAAATTCAGTTATTACCACTGGGAGTTGCAGGTATTCAGAATATTTGATGGTCCTCGACCTCTGTCTTTGTTTTTCCCACTGTGAAATGGAGACAGCAGCTTCTTCAGAGGGATGCCATGGGAGTAGTTAGTTGGGAGCTGTAAAAGATGCTGAGGAGCAAAATGGCTGAGCAGTGTTACTGCACCATTTTCAGGTTTAATCATTCAGCAAAATCACCTCTTGTTTTTGGAAATATTTATAAAATAGGAAGCGTGAAAAACAAGTTTGCTCATTTGATTACAGTGCTTGGAAAAAATCATTATTGGTCAACGTGCCTCCAACAAATGCTTTATTGGCTTTTAGGGAATTGTGAAGACAATTGAGCAACAATGCAAAAACAAGATTGTTTATCTGGCTCGAGGTTTTTGTATGGTGCATTTGCTGTGATTATCATGAATATAAAGAAGGCAGTTTCAACACTGAGCTTTTCAACCCTCAACTGCCAAAATAAATAAAATTATTTAAGTATACTCATGCTTATTTTTGCTATACATTTTTAATGAAGCAGCAATTGCCCATATTCCACTGCTGAAAATCTTATACAACTGAAAGATTTTGAAGCACTTAAAAAAGATCAAATGTGCAATAAAATGCCATGGCATTAGTCCATGGAAACACTGTGTATATTGCAAGAAGCAATGCACATGAAAAAAAATTAGTCCATTGCTTTCATTTACTTTTTTGTGATTGGGGATGGAGGGCATGACTTTGTTTTTTTTTTTAAAGTAGGCTGAGTTATGCCAAAAGTTCAGCCTAATCTACCTTTCATTAGTGAAAAGAATATTTGCCCCAGAGTCATTGATGCTGTAGTCATGGGGACAGTCTCAAAGAGTACTGCAGAAGGTGTGGAAGTTTGTTAAGGAGGATACATGACTCATCTGTATCAATTTCCCAGAGCAGATTCTTAAGGCTGTAATGAGTCAGCTCTCTGGTACCTGGAATAAATCAAGTAGTGTTCTGCAAATTGCTGGTAAGGGATGGTGGCTTCTTTTCAGTGTTGTTTTTGGTGGTGTTAAATCACTGGCCACAGAGTTTACCTGAAGTTTTTTCGTCTTGATACAGCTGTTTTAACAGCTAGTACAAGTATGATCCCCATCCTCTGAAAGATTCAAGTTCTTCCTTCAGTTCTTTCACTGGATTTTCACTGGTTATTGGGAATTCTTGAGAATGATCACCAGGCTGCTCCAGAAATTCCCCAGTCTACACCAAAAACAAGCAACTGAGGAATGCATTTGTTATAAAATACACCCTACTTTGCTGTGAGTGTGAAAATAAGTACTGTCTTGATCAGCATTCTGGTGATTAGCATCACTTTTCAAGTGATACAGATTTTGAAGATAAGGTTGAACTTCAGCACTTTACACAAAAGACCTTGAAAATATGAAATCAAAACCATGCATTGGTATTCCATAACTTCATGCTTTGTTGATATCAGAACCAGTTGGCTTTAATTTCCTTAAGTATACAAGGTCATAATCCAGAAATCAAGCGGGAGCAAAAGAGTAAGTTGCTAACTATCTATAGACAGAGGAGAAAAATGCATTTTCCTAAAATGTCATTAATTTCTGCTGAATGATTTGATTTATCCTGTCTTCTCCAATGCTATTACCTGAAAGAGTTTGCCTTCAGATGCTGCAGGCACAGCTGTGCTAGAGCTGCCTGTTGCAATGCAGTTTTTTGTTTGTCCACCAGAGATCTGGAAATCCATTTCCTATCTGTATATTCATATATGCATATGTTCATTTTTCAGTATACAAACGTAGCTCAGATGATTGAACAAGAAGAAACTGTCAGTGTATATGAGTGGTTAGCACAAAAAGACACTTCCTGCAGAAGTTGCACCCGTATATTATGCAAGTTTCCACGTAAGCATGACTGCCATGCACCTGTGCCTGAAGGCTGTTTAGCCAGCTTGGCCATCAGTGAATGCTGAAAATTATTAAAATGGCTGTCTCTCAACGAATTGGGGGTTTAAGAAGCTCTGTCATTTGATGATCTACCTCTGCTAAATTAACATTTCTAAATTTAAAATAATAATTTTAAAAAACCCTCCTTGTTTTCCAAGATTCTGACCTAGGTACATTATTTTTAGTGAAATAAACATGCTGGATTTTTTTTGTAGAGACACTCCAAAAGGTCAAAACAATTTTCGGCTGCTACTTTGATGAAGCTTTGTGGTGAACTTACAAAGGTAATGCAAAAGCTCTGACTGCTTAGAGGGTGTCATTTTAAGATAAACCACAACTGTTTTAGCACCAGTGGCAAGTCTGATGTCAGAGAATAGTGAGAGAATCATAGAATGGTTTGGGTTGGAAGGGACCTTAAAAATGTTGTAGTTTCAACCTCCCTTGTGGGGGGGCAGGAGCACCTTCCACTATCCCAGGTTGCTCCAAGCCCCATCCAACCTGGCCTTGATGTCCAATATCAAAGTTACTACTTTGTCAAAATGGTTCTGATGATGTCTTACTGTAATATGTCATGGAAGTGACAACTAATATATCATATGATAAAGTAAAACATCCCCTGAGCAAGGTACAGGAATGATAAATTTTGTTAATATGTTATTCCCATTATATTATCATCAGTCAGATGATGATTTAGTATGATGCACCATCAGAAAAACTCAGTGTTATGCTATCTGGGGATTACAAGGTCTAAATCCAGCTGACTTACAGAACAAAAGGTATTCCAGTGCCACCATTCACAAGCCTCAATTAAAGTATATCAAGATACAGAAAGAAGTACAAAAGTCTAGGAAGGGCAATACTAAGAAATGTCAGAAGCAGATCCTCAGTGTCTGTAAGCCAGATTACACCGGTATAAACACCAATATATGAAACTGGCCTTGCCACTGGTGTGACTGGAGCTGCCATCAGACTCATCAGTCAGGGCTTTGCTCTGGTGAGTTGCTGATGAGAGTGAGGTAGAAGCCAGTTTGATGTTCAGTGCCCTTTACTCAGGCAGCTGGCAGAGATCTGGGTGAGTGTGGGTATCTGCAGGAAGGCTTGACCACATTCCTGTGCCAAACTATTCATCATCCAACAGATGGTTATCCTATTATTCTACAATTTGCATACTGCCACACTGCAGTGATCTATGGGCAGTGCCACTGTGTCACTACACCAAATAGAAATATCAGAGAAGCTTTGTTGTGAAGCAGCCCTAACTTGGACTGAAAACTACTCTCTTATGTGTTCATTTCTTTGACAGTTTTTTGGTGATACACTTCATCTGTGTTTCTGAAATTACAGTCTGATAACACTGTGCTCTGCTGCAATGGGTAAGAGCTGGACTCCATGTTCCTTGTGTGTCGCTTCCTACTCAGAAAATTCTGTGAATCTGTGGGACACCTTCCTGGAGGTGGGAAGAATTTATTTCATTTATTTATTTCATTTATTTTATTTAATGAAGCCCTGTGTCCTGGGGCTCCATTACAGACATCAGCTGCCTTTTCATGCCACAGTTATCCTGGTTCTCAGACTGCGTTCCGCAACCTCAATAGCACAGCTTCTGATCTTCTGAGAATCTCCCCAGGTGCCTTCACAATGCCTCCAGCTCCTTGCTATGCTCTTCTACCTCTCTGGTAAAGCTTGGATCCCTCCCATGCCCCTGTGGCCTCATTTAGTATCATGTTACCCATAAGCCTTCCACATCCCTATACTTGTCTCCCCAGAAGCCCAAATATTTGCCAGCTGGGAAACTTGTATTGTGCCTGAAGTTGTGCATCCTGATGGATCACTGAGCTGCTGCCTGGCCCAGAAGTACAGCAGCATCCTGAGCTCGTCTGTCAGGAGAAATACTGGGATCTCTCTGCTTTGCTTGGTACTGGTTTTCATTAAATACATGGGAAATAGGCAATGGATCAGCTATATATTTGTAGATGTCCAATGGTCCCTGAGATCTCTGCAGAGAACTGGCAGACACAAGACAGTGGGAGATCTGCATTTTCCTGAAGTGACAGCTAGTGAGCAGGTGACAATGCCAAAAGGGACACTAGAACACCATGTTTGTGATTGGTTCTAGCCTGGGATGCCTTTCCCATCTCTGCCTTCCCACCATCCATGCCTTTGAAAATGCCAGTGGTTTTGAGCCCCCAGCCTGGGGTTGGCTGGCAGAAAGATGTGCTGGGGGTGCAGCTGTGGCTCCTACACTTCCTTTCTTTGGAAAACCAGCAGGGTGGCACTGGGAGCATTTTGGCCTATTGTGGGAGAAATGGCTGTCACCATCCTCCCCTCTGCTGAGCCTCACTGCCCACCCTGCCCTTGGCAATCCCTTCCTTGTCTTTGTCCCTCTGTCCCCAGAAGGGAAGGCAGGCCATGGTGCTCAGTGTTTGACACATCCGTGGTCCCTGTCATGCTTCTTGATCCATGGCCCTCGACTCAGCTGCTTTGCCGTCATCAGCAGCTGTTCTTCCATCTCTCTTTAAATATGTAAACCATATTTTTATGCAGTATGGGCTGATCTAGACATGAAACTAACATGTTGCATGATTCCCAACAGTCTGGGAATACTTTTATTCCTTTTTTTTTCCCCTTAGTGAAATTATTTATTGCTGATGAAAGTTAGGATACTAAAATCATTACAAGATAGTGTTATGTCTCTATGGAGCAAACATAAGACCTCCACACGTTCATCCAGTAGTCAGCCTCCACTCTCTCACGGCAGTACTTTTACAGATTCTTCTCCTTAAGTACCCAATGCTTTCTCCTTTGCTAAAACTTACTAACAGGAGAACTGTTTCTTTCCTTTTGTCAAAAGGTTTGGTCAAAAAGGATATCCATAAACATGGATAGAGACATAAGAATGTAATCACAGAATCAACAACAACAACCAAATGTCTTGTGATCCTTCAGATACCCATGTACAGTTATACTCTTTCACATCAAAGAACACCTCACTTCTGATGGCTTCCTTTAAGTTTAACTTTTTAATTTTTTTTAAATTTAATTTTTAAATTTAAATTATTTTCCCCTGAAATGCTGTTGACATGCACATCACTGACTTTTTTCCAGTGACACTGTTAACCATGTGCTTCTACTTTACCTGCAAACAGACTGAGATGATGGGAAGAGAGTAATGGCCTGAGACAGCTGCAGTGCTTGTGAGCTTGGAAGCATGAATCCAAAAGGCAAACAAGCGGTAGATTCCAAGCAGGAATTCCAGGCTCTCAGTAATAAAAGAGTGCACATGCTGTGCACATGATGCATTCTCAGTTCAGGTTATTGAGCGTTCAGGTCTGTGGCTTGACTCCTTTAAATCAGAGGCAGGTCTTTGTATGTAACGCCCTTCACAAATATTTCTTCTCTTAAGTTTACCTAGTTACTTTTGAAAAGGTTTGAATTTTTAGAGTCCGTGACATCCCATAGCAACGTGTCTTTAAAAAAAAAAAAAGTTTTGTTAATGTTTTTAGTCTGCTGCTTTCCACTTACGTTTGATGTACCTTGGATCTATCATCCCCATCTATTGTCTGATCCATTATATTCAGGGTTTTATAGACCATTCTTAGTTTCTTTTATTCTGTGCCTTTGATCACCTATTCTGTCTGTTAGTTTCAGTGTGCTCTTTTGGAAAGTGGGATCAAGCCTGTGATCAGCAAGCAATATGCAGGAATATCCTAGGTTCCAACAGTGCTGTGCTTTCTCCTTTTCCTGATTGTTTTTACAATTTCATTCCATTTTTTCCATTACTCTGCTTTTGAGCAGGAGGTTGATAGTGTTATAGAGCCAACTCTCTGCTATAACCACAAGATCTGTCTTGAACCATGACAGCTTAGTACAGAGTTGTGTTATTTGTTATGTAAAGTTAGGAGCATTTTATTCTGTGTGCATCACTATGACACTGAATTTTGTGACGTTTTATCAATTTGCAATTCAGTATCATAAGGTTCTTTGGTATATTTTTATGGTAAATCCTCATCATCTTTACTACCATGAATACCTTAGGATTTCTAGTACCATTTTACAAGTTCCCAGTTCGGTTTGGATTATAGATTCTACATACACTGCCAGCAGGACATGAGCATTGATCTCTGGGGGATGCCACTCTAAAAACTGACCTTTTCTTTCTGACTGTTGGTTTCCCATCTTTCGACCAGCTACTTATCCATGAATTGACTGAAACTTAAATAACTAGCAAACTCCTTCAGGATAAAATGAGAAGTGACCTCACAAAAATGTGAGCAGAAAATTTAATTCATCAGTTACTAAGATATTAATTCTCCTCTGCACTTCTTGATGCAGCTGGGATGAAAACTAAAGCAGTGATACTTGCAGAGTAGCTCAGCCTCATAATAATTCTGATGATCATCCATGTGTGGTACTGCAACTCTCAGAAGAAAAGCCTAATTTTTGTGGTGTTTCCAACTTGTTTCTGGAATGAATTTTGAAGAAGCCCTAGGTAAATAAAATCTCATGTACCCTAGAGAAAGCTGTATATGAATTCATTATTCTGTCTAGAACAGCATCCCAAAGAATAGAATATGAAAATGTTTACTGGAGATAGTATTATAGCCTATATAGTGTTAATTTTACATTTAAATCCATTGCAGTGTGCTCTCCCTTTCCAAGTTCCCAGATGCTTCTGAGTTTTTACTGGCCACTTCATATTGTATGGTGTGGAAGGAATTATGGCAGGGGTTCAGCAGCAAGGCAGAATGAATGATCTGGGGATTATGGCAGCACAGAGAGAGGCCACTTGATTCCTGAAACTTGGGAAGTGTTTGCTGTCCATGTCAGCTAGATATGAGTGTGGAAATCACTAGCTGTGAAGTCTTTAATGATAGATAATAACATCCAGTGTTCAAGCAGTGCACGGCAACAGTTTATTTTTGATCCAATAATAAATACTTTGTGAAGCCCTGGGCAAGCCAGGGGCATAATTTCAGAGATGAGCCTTCCTTGATACTTTTAAGGAAAGACAGTGCCTGGTTAAGTTCTTTTTTTTCAACTTAAATTACTTGAGTTTAGAGAAATATTTGTGTTTGGTAATTCAGTTCTGCTGAAGAATGGACCATGTAGCAAATTCCTTTGTTGCAGAGTTGTGCAACGTAAGGTATCCTTCAAATAAGCATCTCAGAACAAAAAAAATCCTTTTCACCTTTTCCATTGACTTTGGTAGGACCCCTTGTGTAAGCAAAGTGGATGGGCTGGATGTGCAGATTGAAGGACTCTGGAGGAGTAACTCTCAAGAAATTGGTTACAGCTGTAATGGGAGCTGTGCTGACACAGCTGGCAGATAGCTTGAAATTGATGCTCTTGAAAAGAGATAGATCTTTGCCAGAAATATTAGTTTCAAGGAAAAATGACATTTTTTCCTATCATTACTGTCAAATAGTGCTATAGTTTCTAAACTGGCTTTGGTAGAGATGCATGCTCCTGATATTTAATTTCAGAAGGAGAAAGGGTTTCTCTGTGATTGAGAGCCAAGCACACAATACTGTAAAATGGATTCTTAATCCTAAAGAAATGTAAAATCCCACTCTCTAAAACAGTATGAGGCTCCTTGGCCCTACCAGTCTCATCATTACTTTTCAAGAGACCAGTCTCAAAGAGATTTTCCAAAATACTTGGGTTTATCTGTCCGTGTACACTTGACTGGTTCTCATCAGGGCTCTGAGGACACCACCAGTCCTTACTGACCTGCCTGGCCTGGAATGAACAAAGACTTCGTAATTTAAAAACTAAACAAATATTTTAAAACTTAACTAATATTTCTGGCAAAAAATCCATGATTTTCAATGAGCACCTTGTAGATAAAGGCATCCTGTCTATCAAGAAAAGATGTATAGTCCAGTTCATTACACAAACAAGAGGCAATGGTATCAACCACTTGTATTTGGGAGTTTGCTGTGTCTTTGTATCAAGTTCCTTAAATTGCCCTGTCAAGAAAATACGAAGGCAGGATAGATGTAAATGGTCAAAAATAAGCACTACCATTTCACTTATGTGGATTTTGAGGGTCAGAACTATGCATTTTTAACAGCCTTCTTATGATCTCTCAGCCCCAGGTAAGATCAGTGCCTCAGAGCAGGCAAGGGCCTGCATGCTGAAGGGCTTTGTTTCAAAGGAAATAAATGCTGCTGCCACTCCAAATGAGAATCTCCACTGTACTAGAGAGTGTTCCTGATTTCGTAATTCTCTGAATTTTAGCAAAGTAATTTAATATTTTAATTCTTTAATTTTTTGAGCTAAAAGGTCACAGGGTAGGATATATCTGCCTTGCTGGAGGTTTGCATGTCTGCGTAGCACTACCCAATGCATCCATCTCATGGCCTTTAGGAAGACAAAATGCAGGTTGGTGTGGAGTATTTTGGAGAATCACCCTGATACACTTCTGATCAGTGCTGGTTAATGTGAAGTGTTTCTGATGATCTGTGGTCAGACATTTTATCTTGTCTGCTTTAATTCTGCCAATATTTTCAGTGCTGATTCTTTCCATCCATCAAGAGCTTTCCCTCTTTTGGAAGACACAAACAGATATGCAGTGTAGGGGTTAACAGACACTAAAATTAACATGTTCTCAAAGCCATAAATAACTTGTTCTGGATATTTGAATAGCTAACTTAAGGGGAAAAATCAAGTTCCACATATTTAACTTCAGCATTGTTAATCAGGATATTTGAAAGAAAATTAATATTTTCCCAGAGATTAAAAGCAAATTCAGTCTTTTTGAAAATCAGGGGGATTTATTCATTTCAATTCTGAGGGAAATGAGACTGGTAGAACTGACTGGAATTTGGCATAATGAGCGCAAATTCCGAAATGCTTTTTCAGAGCAGTTTTGTTATCTTGCCATGTAGTTCCTCTGATATTTCAATAGACACAACAGAAGACTGTTGATAGTACTGAATAGTTCTAAATTATGATTTTGAGGATGTTAAATTCTGACTGCTTGTAGGTTTGCTCATGAAAAATTTGAGCATCAAATAAAAGCATCACTCCAGTAAAGTGGCAGAAGGTTTTTGTACAGAATGATGAATTATGTCCAATATTTAAAACTAACTATCTTTCATTAATTTTGTCTCTCTTCACTCTGAAGTTCTTTTTTCCCCCCTGTTTCTGTCACTGAGCTACAGACAGGTACTATACTTGTGTCTTGGAAAATGATTGCACGATCCAGTGACATCGCACATGAAGGAGCAGTAACCGACAGATGCACAGGAGTTCCCGTGCCAGATCAGACTAATGGTATACACAGTTCAGCACCTTTTCTCCCAGAACTAGACAGTTCTAGATACCTGTGCACCTGGGTCTGATGGGTTAGCTCCTCAGCATTTAGGAGAACTGCAGCCAGTGCTGTGACAGTCCCTCTGAAGTTGTCTGTCATTCCAGGAAAATCCAGAACAGGCTTTTCAACAGGAACAGGCATTTCTCACATCTCTGGGGCACGGTGAGCCTGGTGCACCTGCTGGGTTTGCTTCTGGCTGCTGCTGTGTGCTGCTGCCTGTGCACATGCAGTAGGAATTCACACACACCTTGCCTTCAGTTCTGTATCTCAGGCTCTCAGTGCTACCACTCCTCACTTTAATGAGTTATCAGGGCATGCCAGAAGTTCTGGGCATCTAAAAGGCTTCCTCCTTTGTTTCTTCACATCACACATTTTGAGCTTGCTGATACATCCCAACCTTTTTTTGGTAGAATAATGGGCTGTAGCTGCCAGCTACATTGTTCAACTGGAGTTTAGAAATATGGTTTGATTTTTAATTAAAGGAACTGTTAATGCCTCCTGGTTTTAAAGAGATGTCTAACATGCAGAATAGAAAAAAAAATCAGACCAGAGAAAGCAAAAACACAGTTGTGGCCACACAAGACATCATAGGCACTTTTTGGTGCTGTGAGCTCAGAGGAGAGATGGCATTTTGTGAAGACTGTCTCTCTTTCATGCATGGCCTGAGGTAAAGAATGAGGTGTTCTGCACCATGGAGTTCCAGTCCTGCCTTCAAATGTGTGGCAAACTGTGCTGTTGCCAGTTCTGCAGGGAAAGCGAGCGTGTGTGTAGGTGTGGCTGAGGGGTAAATTTCATTTCAAGGGCTCATCTCTGAACTCTTCTACAAGCTCAGCAATGGGAGCCTAATATTATAATTCCAAGGGGACCCTTGATGCTGCGTGGTAAAATTGCTTATTAAATTACAATCACAAAAAAAATGAGGAGATAGGCACTGCTCAGCTGGCAGCATACAGGAAAAAAGGCTGAATTCTAATTATTTGAACAGTGGAGTTAGTGTTATTTCACTGTGTGAAAATAAAATTAGGTTATCACTGATATCATTATTAATGTATGAGATGAAGCAGGAAAACAATTTGTTTCCTAACACCCATTCTGCCCCTCCTCCCAAACCCCCGCAACGCCCCCCCCCAAAAAAAAAAAAAAAGAGAGAATTACCTAAAAGCAAATAAGGCTTTCTAATGCAGGCAGCTCTGAGAGATTTCATTGCTATAGCAGCAAAGTGATGATTTATAAATTATCTTGATTTGAAGGTGAGGCGTTGTGTAAACAGTAAGTATTGCTTTTATTATTTCCCCCGTTAGATTAAAATATAAAAAGGCATATCCAGTATCAGTAGCACTGTTTTTTACTCTAATCAGAAATGGGAAATGCATTTTCAGCCACTCTAAACCTTATGTGTTCTTTTATTATGCATGAGCAACTATGACTACTCTTCAGTCATATATGTTTCTTAAGGTTCTCATATTGCAATCTCCACCTTTTGAATGGCTTTCAAATAAATAAAACAACTTTTTTTGCATAAAAAGATATTCTGCAAACATAATTAAGTACTGAAATTTACATTTTTATGAATATAACAACTTCATACACAAGATGAATCCACTGTAAAAATTTTAGAGGTTTTTAGAGCCAGCACAAAAGGATTTTATTTTACATTACAACTCTGAACACATCTTATGCCCTTGAACATGAACTGCCTTGAATTTTGTTAAGATTCTGTTCTTCAGTCTCATTTTCACATGCAATGAGCCACTACTGTTTCAGTCCAAAAGGGATCAGTTGGTAAAGCTGTGTCATGAAAGTAGTTATAGAGTTTGATCAGATTCTTTAAAACTCATTTTTATTTAGCCAGGAGTCACAAATCTAGCTGCAAACACTGCTCAAGACGTGCCCTCTCTTTTGAGTATAATTTGGGAATACAAAATCAGCTTTATGGAAAGAATATAGTGTAAAGACAGTTTTCCTGTTATGTTATCCATAATATGTTATGGACATTAAATGTAAAATGTATAAATATCCAAATGCCTTTTATTCGCATGTATAGATTTGTTGTTTTACCTACAAGTAGATATTTAATTATTAACATAAGAATTTCGCTAAAATTCAAAAAACAATAAATTATTAATAAAACTCTCCAAAACAGGAATCTAACTGAGGATGGAATTACATAAGTTTGGCGATAAAATGTTTGGAAATAGAGAACTAAACCCGATCCAGTAGAAAGCAAAAGACCCATAACTCTGTGGTGTGAAGAGATATTTTTCAAGTATCTTTTGCAGTTAGACCCTAAAACCCTCTTTTTCTCAGAGGATGCATCCTTTTGGTTGGACATCCCAGTGTAAGGTGCACATTTGTGGCATCAAATAGCTGATTTTTCCTCTACCTCAGGAAGCCTGGCCTTGCATATTCCATGAAAAGGCTACTGAAACCAGACTCTGAGATCAAACACCAAGTGCTCTTACCCAATTTCTTTAGAAGGTATTAAATAAATACTTCCTGGAGAAGAGACAAGAAATCAGCCTGGCCTTTCCTTGGAGAACATCTTATCACAACTCTCCTTTGTCCCCGTTTCTTCAGTCTCATACCCAAAAACCGCTTTTAGTTGCTTCCCAAGTGAAACAGCTGTACCAGGAAGGGACGAAGAGTATCACTCACTGCAGTGCTGGTGAGGGCAGGTGGCAGCAGCTGAGGCATAAAGTCTTTTGCATCTCTGATGTGCCAGAGGAGTGCTGTGACCACCAGGATAATGGATAAATGAAAGGCAGGTAGTGGAGGTATGTGGGCAAAAATACAAAAATACCTTATTAGTGCTAAAATCAGTAAGTGGTTTACCACATGTGAGGAAGCAAAGGCTTTGAAAAAGCAGCTGTAAAAAATGTAACATGGTACAAAGGACATCTTGGCCACTGTCATGCAACATAAATGTTAACCGTGCATTTCCCATCACAAAGGAGGCGTTGGCTGAGTGGCACATCCTCACAGACACAGAGCTTGGATTTTGAACCATTTATTGGTAGAACAAACAGCTTCTCAGCCAGCTGAAGTGAGGCCTCAACAACTCACAGACAACTTTTTATACGTTCAAAGCAAATTAACAGAGATTTACATACTTGTTTTTAACTTTGGCTTCTCTCGATTGCCAAACGGATGTTCTAGTTCATTTCCCCTTTTGTTTCAGTCAGAAATACAATTATAACACTGAGCAGAATCTATTACTGCTTGTTGAAAGCAACTACTGCTGAGTGAGCTCAGCTCTGCTGACTGCTTCCTTCTACCATCTAGTGGCACCTTCACCATACTGCTTTCCTCTCTCTAAAGAGTTCCATGAGAATGATGATAAATGTACAGTCTTGAAAAGAAAAAAATATACCTTTGAAATGAGCAATGTACCTGGAGAGGAAATACCTCTTTTTTTCTGACATGGAAAAGTAGTTTTCATACAGAAACTATTTATGAGAGAATAGAAGAGATACAGTGGTGTAAAGTACTAATGTCAGAGAAAAGTCCTACATCCTGTGGTCTTGTAAACAGTAAGTTAGGCGTGTTGATTGATTCCTTACTCTTTTTTTGGTGGGACAGCTTGGCTTTTAAGTTGTAGGCTGCAGAATGACACTGTTGAATATCCTAAGGAAATGCCCATTTAGGAACACACTGGGCTTGTTTTCTGCCTGGATATTTAAAGGGCACAACAAAAATTAAAATATACCATCGAATGTAATGCTTTGAAAGTGTGCAGAACACCCATAGCTTCTTTTCTGATTACATAATTTTATTAAGAGCTTTCAGTGTTCCGTTTTGCAATAGATGTTTCTGTTTCATTTAGGGAAAAAGCTTAAATGTCAACAAACTAGGAATTTAAGGCTTGGGATGTTTTCAATCAAAAGGCGTGTTCTGATTATTTATATGACTGAACAAACATTAATCATCTCAAATGCTTTCTGCTCTTTGAACTGGGCTGTTTTCACAGAGTGCAGGTATTGGTGAATTAGACTACATATGAAATCAAATTTTTTTCGAATTCCATAAAAAGGCATATTTCTTCCTTTCCACTTGCAGCAAATTGACAAGGCAAATTGATGGAAGTCAGAATGTAGAATCTCAGAATCCAGAATTTTTTTTTCTTTTAAACATGCATTACTCTGTATCCTAATCATATTGACCAATTTTCAACCAATTTTCCAGGGTGGGAAGATCCCCATCAGGTGGACTGCTCCTGAAGCCATCGCTTACCGGAAGTTCTCCTCAGCCAGTGACGCTTGGAGCTACGGAATTGTCATGTGGGAGGTGATGTCCTATGGAGAGAGGCCATACTGGGAGATGTCCAACCAGGATGTGAGTACTGCCCAGGACTAATCTGCAACTCGTTGAAGTGTCCTTGGAAAGTTATTGCCACTCCCTGCCCTGCTTTGCTCTCCAATTCCCTTTCTAGGCTGGAATCTCAGCTCATTTAAATCATCATTATTCTGTCAACTTCAGTGGGGCAGGCTATTTATGCAACCTGAAGACTTGGCCCTCTCTAGCTCAAACCTTGACCTGCTTCCTCCCATGGAGTAAAGACTATTCCAAAGAATCATAGGCAAGTGCATGAAGTTCTCAGTGAAGTTGTAAACCAAAACTCGAGGGAATACTGGAACTATTCTGATGGAGTTGGCCCCTTATCTCCAGTACAGTCTGACACTGCCCTTCAGTGGGCACCCATGGTTAAATTCTGAAAGAATGAAGCTGCCATGAGAAATGTATTTGTCAATTCTCCTTTCTAAGAATTCAGTGCATTCTTCTTACCTTGCAAACTATGTATAGGCTTAACCACAGTGCAGGACAATAGCTCTTCCTCATAAAAAAGTTATGCTTTCTTCTGACTTTTTTTTAAATCCAAAAGCGGTGGCCAAATAAGCCTTCACAATTAAAAAAAATCCCACATTTGCTTCCAGTATAATTGAAGGTTTATTCTAGAAAAAGAAGCATGGAAAAGGGGAAATCATGGGGTTTTTTTCTCTACTGCAATTTAAATTTCACAAATTCTCTTGTTTGATGGGTCCCTGTGACAGCTCAAACTGGTACACTTGGTCTTCACACGAGCCATCAATCTCTATGTCAAAATGTGGAATATCAGCCAAGCCGCCTTAACCTCTCTTATATATGTGCTTAGAATATTTCTGCATTGGTTCTGAAGAATTGACAAGACTTTCCCAGATGGCTGTTTTTACATTGTTGCTAAGTTATTCAGCTCTTCAAGTCTGGTTGCTTGTTAAGGCTGATCGGTCATTTGGGGATAAGGATCTGAGAGAGATTTTAATTTGAAAAAATAATTTTACTGTTTCAGGAAGAAAAGGAAAAAAACAACCAAACCCATCAGAAACAAAAAAGCAGACTATCACAAACCTCTCAATTTAGAATATATTAAATAATCAGCTACAGCATGAAGATAGCAACATTTAATTACTCCTACATCCAAAATAAAAGTATCTGTTAATACAAAATAATGCTGCAGGCCCTAATGATGCCAGTTGCTGGGGGCTTTCCCAGCAGTTCAGCAGTTCCCAGCACAAAGGACTCCTTTTCTCCTACCCACAGGACTTCAGTGCCAGAATGAGAGCAGTGAGCACCTGTGACCTTCTACATACATTTAGTGACTTCGAGTGTCATTGGAAAATTCCAAGTTATTAGACATAAAGTAAAGCTTATTTTACTGGATATTGGGATGGGCTTTTTAGTACAATAAATTACCCTGAATTCACAGGAGCTTATTTTGCAGAAATAATAGGACTTTCAAAGGTCAGTGGTACTGCACAGATGGAAGGAAAAATAACAGAGAGGGATGTGCACTAAACAGATTCATAAAAGACACAGGATGCAAACAACAGTTGATAAGGTCTTGCATGGGTATAGTCAGATGTTCTGCTACATCAAAATGTCTGCTGACATTACCATTAAAACACTTACTGAGTTTTGATCATAATAAAGCTCTTCTCTAGATAGAAATTTAAATATTTCTTGAATTGGGTGGATTTTGGTAGATCACCAAAAGTTTTCCAAGTATAAACTCTGCAGAGCCAGGTCTGGTTTTGGAGTGTTTTTTTCCCATTCCATCTTACCAACTACTTTTCTGATTATATAACTTAGGGAAGTGAACTCACTTTTTTAGACCATGGCTAAGTAAGTGATGAACACAGCTGATGTGAGAAGTTCTAAACTGGTACCTGCCACCTAAATAAACCCAGTCTGGTGTTCAGAGACTACAGCTGCTCACAGGTATCCAGAATGACTCAACACCTCTGCAAATCCAGTATCCTCTATTTATATTCCTCAGCAAGGATTTGGAAGCTGAACTTAAGGAAACTCAGTTGAAAAATGCTTCTCATAAAATTAATACTGTACATGGCATAATGCAGAGGCTTAAAAATGTTTCTAAGTTTGAGAAATGCTCTTGTTTAAGTAAATAACCATTTTATTACCGTGGTAAGTCACTTCCAAACTGTGTTGATGCTGATTAATGCACTTCTTAGATGTGTGGCAGGCACCAGAGGTGTCCATTAATTAGGGCTGCTGCACAGTCTGTCGTGTCTTATTGCTTAATTAATAAACATTAGCCAAGATATTGAACTTTCCAAGGAAACTAGTGTACTGATGAACAGATTGTGCTAAGAGCCTGGCTTGCTAATGCTCATGTGAGGGAAGGAAGATTTATATTCCATGCATCTGGTTTGTAGAACAGCTGTGAGTGAAGTCTACTGGGACACCTGTTAGAGGCCACCGTATAAATTAGTGCATGGTGCAGAGCTACAGCGTTCAAAAAGAAGAAAAAAAAAATGAAAAGAATATTTAATGGATTTGTGATTGGTATGCAAGAAAACTACTGTAGCAAACAGAATAAAACTCCTTACACTCCTGAAAGTTTCTTGTAATACTGAAAAAATAAACTTATCCTAATACAGTTCTCTCAACCCACAGATATCAAAACACTTGGCAGGCACCTGGGATTGGCTCTGTACCATGAGGCAGGAGCAGCTGCCTCTCCCTCCTGGTAAATTTTTCAGATGTCAGGAGGACACAGGGACAATGTCCCTCTGGACTCTCTTCTGTCTCAGTCTCATTAAAAAAGCTGTCAGTTAACTTTTGAAAGCAAGAATCTATGTTACTATTAATAATGAAACTATCAGGAAGATTACAGCTTCATTTTCAGATGGAATTTTTGCCAGTTGCCAATTAATTTGAAATTAAACTTGTATAAATTTCCTGTAGAAGTCCATAAAATACTGTTCAGACAATTTTGGTATCATAACCAATATATAATACTAACTCTGTGGTCAAACTTCACAGCTATGTCTAACATCAAACAAGCTGTTGCTGTATCCTTCTTGTAGATGCAGATTTCATGATTAACGTGGTGCTTTGTCAGCCTTAAACTGACATGGGAAAAAGGCATTTGAAAGGAGTTAACATGTAAAATCTTTACATGTTTTATAATATATAATTTTATATTGCTAAGAAAAACTTAATACTTCTTCCCTTTTAGGTACATGGATATCTGATTTCTCTGAACAGAGAGAGATGGGTGCTATGCACGTGGCAGAGCAAGAGCTAAAATAAATATATTAATAAATAAGGAACTAAAAAGCTCTAATTCTTCCTTTGAGACTTGATTCCCATTGCAGTATTCGACACTTATCACATCTTTACTCTTGCTTCTTAGACTCTAAAAATAATACTTGCCTCACAAGGGATACTAATGAGGCAATATTTCCAATTTATTTTTAAAATGTGCTGGTATTAATGAGAAATTATAATTATCCCAGTACCAGCTGGCATTTCTCTTCATACTGAAATGTTCTTTTTGAACAAGAGAGGAAACAAAATGCACTGTGACTTCATTTTCAAAGATATGTTAAAATAAAGTGTGGCAGAGAAAATATGTCTGGAAAATTATGGTCGCTTCTGGGTTTTTCCTGAATAAATTACTTCAGCAAAGTCTCATCAGCCCTCTATTGTTGTGTTGAGCAAATGCTGTATGTCTCATAAAAGTAGAGCAGTTTTCCTGTTGCCTTAAAAGCAAAATACATTTCATAAATTCATCATTTGCAACAGGCACAGTTAAATGTAAACATGATGGTATCTGCATTTCTGGGCTGCTAAGGATGGCCTCTTCAGTGGCCACTACCAGCTAAGCTCTGCCCCTCACTGTCAGGAGTGTTTTATGAAGCCACTTTGGACAAACTGCTTGAGATACATTAATAATAAATGTAAAAACAAATGTGAATAAAATTCCGTGCACGTGGGGTTGAGTTTCGCCCATCTTGAGTCCACGGGGACGTTTTCATCAGTGGGAGGCAAGGTTCTGAAGGAAATACTTCTCTGGCAATGGGATGGCATCTTTTCCTCTAAGAGCAGCATGTACATTACAGGACCAAGTCACCTGTGTTTATAAAACACAGACAATCAGCTGTGAGCAGGTACAGAAACCTGGTTCCATTTCCTGCCATGCCATCAAGGGGAGCTCAGGTCCTAGTGTAGCTTCATTACTCTTATTTTATTTACATATTGCTTGCAGCGTAAGTGTTAGGCATTGCTGAGCAGAGCCAACATTAATTCAGAATTCAAATAGAGAACGGGGATATATTCCAGGATAATAAGATTGAATAAATTGAAGCCAGAGCTGGTGCTGTAAAACATTGATTTGCTGTAAACAGTTTAATGTAACCCCTTCCAGCTGCATTAATATGTCTGCAGCATGTACATACATCTGTGTGAAAATGATGGATGTCTCCTTGCAGCACAGTGGGGATCAATGCAGTCGGTATGTTCCTCCTAAGTGCACTGTGTGGTTATAAATACTGTGTACAATCATTTGTACATTAGACAACATTTAGCACTAGCTGGATTTTTATGTGGGAGGGTGATGCATGTGTGGTAGGGTTGGTGTTTTTCCTAGCTTTGTTTTTGATTAGCCACTGTCTAGCTTTGCATTCTTTTTTAAACCAAAAAAATCCTGACTCTGTAATTTGTAACATCATCCCCACTGCTACCACCACTCATTGCAGAACCTACTGACCTCTCCTCATGTTTTTTAAATCTTTCATGGGATGGATCCATGTAAGCTTTCCATGGACCTTACCTACTTCTGCTAACTCCTATCCAGCCATGCTGATATGCGATCCCATTTTCAAACAGTATTTTTTACTACTTGTATTACTAAAAGTCAGCTTTCCTTCAACTCTGATCAACTGTAATTTTTCATACTTGCGATTTACCTTTGGCATCAGACCTCTTTTCTTTCCAAATCCTTACCAAACACATTTTCTAGATCTGAAGGTCTCACTCACTTTAGGGTAATACCATAATTTTATTAACTTTCGTTTAGTCATAAACATCTCGGACATCCAGGTTTCTGAGGGAATCTCCAAAATAACTGTGCTGTAACTTGGTGTGAGGGACATTGCCTGATTTAATCATACTCTAAGGATCAGCAGAAACATGTGAACACCAAGTAAATTTGTCAGGGGCCACAATGTGTATTTTTAGTGCTTAAGTGTATAGGGGCATTGCCGCATACAAACGCTGTGTCAGAATGCAAATATTACAGCATGCTGAGATGCAGTGGCCACACCAGGTGAGTTTGTGGCTCCTGAAGTAGATGAAAATGATGGTGATTTTGGTGAGTTCTTTATTCCCCTTCTCCATTCTCAGCTGTTTGAAGAGGATGACCAGAGAGCCTAAAAAAGTTCCTACTGTGTTTCATATGCCTACAAAATATTTCATGTCTCCTCTGGTCACACCCCTGCCAGTCCTGATTCCCTGAGTGAAGCCCCAGCAATGCATCAAGTGAGGGTGGCTGTGCCATTAATAATTTATCCTCCCTGGTTTCTAATTGTCAGTGTCGGCCTGTCCTTTCAGTTTAATGCCTGGTAATCATACACATTGTATTTCTGTAGGTTATACTGTCCATTGAAGAGGGCTACAGGCTTCCAGCTCCCATGGGCTGCCCAGCTTCTCTTCACCAACTAATGCTTCACTGCTGGCAGAAGGAGAGGAACCACCGTCCCAAATTCAGTGACATTGTCAGCTTCCTGGACAAGCTGATCCGCAATCCCAGCACCCTTCATACCCTAGTGGAGGACGTACTTGTGTAAGACTCTATTTGGTACATTTTGTTTTTTCATAACACATAGTGGCTATCATTATGTGGTTTAGGGCATTACATAGGAGTGGGAGGACCACAAAGTTCTGAGTTCCTAAAGTCATGCAGGTTCAAATCATTTTAAGTCCTTTTTAAGGTTTGCTTTATTGTTAATACACTGTTGTAGAAGGAGGTTTTTTTCATTTCTATAAATATTAGGCTTTTTTATTATAATTTTGGCTAAGTTCTGTTTGTGCACGGTCTATCCTTAATCTTTGTGAATCTCTTTGTTCTTTTTTTTGGTGAGTATGTTTTTCCTATGTGCCTGTTTTCTCTTTGTAATTTTTTTTCTCCATTCAACAGCCTGTCTCTCTATCTGACAGTGCTCAAGCAATTTGTGAACTGTGTCTTAGCTTGCTAAATCTTTATTTATCTGCAGCAGAAGGGCAGCAGTGACAAATAAGAGATTATGCTGTTACCATTCCACAACAAATTCTTGATACTGTTGCCCAGGGGTTTTTTTCATTAATATTACAGAAATGAATGCAGCCACAGGATAAGCAAGGCTGTGGTGGAAGAATTTGTCAGTATTTGTAGGCTTATTGATCCAAGCTGTCCCTGCATATCAGCCTAAATCCGTGAAGGTCCAGGTGGCCTCACTCTCTTCATTCACCACTAAGAGTCACCTTAAGATAAAAGTGTTTTCATGGAGACTCCCTAGGTTTATAAGGGGTTCTCAAGCCCTGAGTGGGGCTTGCTGAGAACCTTTAAATGCTTTTAAGAAGGGCTGAGCAACAAGGCAAAATTCGGGCTGGTACCTTGTTGTGGGAAAGCCTGAATGGAGAAGTTGGTAGGAAAACCTGGAGTTAGGCTTACAGCCATTTCATCAACACAGACTAGGGGGACTTGTGGGATTAAATATCCATCCCCTAGAGTTAGCAGCCTCTATGTGTATATGCATATAAATTTTTTTATGGCTTGCTATTTGTACCTGGATCACTTTATTTAGCATCAGAGTAATGTATTTTTATCTCTTTTTATTTTAAATCATAGTTAAAGATCTAAAAGATTTCTGCTTTATTGAACTATTGTTGACTTCACCTGCTTGGGAAAGTGTTTTCCATTCATTTGAGAGTGCTTGATGCAGTTGTTGGGTAACTTAGAAGGTCAGCAGTTATTCTATAGAACTATAGAGTAATTCAGATGGGAAGGGACCATGGTAGGTCTTTAGTTACAGTTTGTACTTAACAGTGTTCTCCTGTCCTTTAGTGTCTCCCTCTATCATTTTGATAATATGAATGAAAATCACTGTACTTCATGTATTTGAATATGTGTGGGTAAAACTTGGTACGTTAAGACACTGGGCTGTGTTGCTTCCTACATTACACATTAAGTCATGTTCCATAATGTTGGCTGGCTTTTGGTGTCTAAATTTTCATTTTCAATAAACTGTGTCTTTCTCCTAAAGACTATCATAAAGCTTTTACAAACAGCAGTGTGCATTTTCTGCATTTTGTTCATACAGTCTCTCTACACAAAATGCATAAAGCCAGTGGCAGTTGTGAGCCCTCCCAAGTGTGGCACACAACAGAAAACTGGAAATCAATGCACCAAAATTGGAATCTTTTTTTTCCCATCTTTGTCTCAGTTGTGATAATATTAGGGCAAAGAACTTAAAAAGAAATGAGACTAAATTAGCTCCAATTTTATTGGCTACTCTGTAATTCTATGTAAAAGCAAAGATATAATATTTTATTCTTTTTGCTTCTTTTAGGGTGAGTTTTAGCTTTTGAGTACTGTAATCAAAGTGTTCCTGTAGCATAATGGTATCACAATAAGGCGCCATCGGCGGTGGGGGGCAGTTGTAGATAAATGTAAAAATCATCTCATGGTGGTTTAATTTTTTTAATGGCAGCTTATGCTAAATTTTCTTTGTCCTCTACATTGACTGCTGCATTAACCAATTACTATAATCCTGAACGTGTCGATCTGCAAGGAAACATTCTGTGGAACAAAAATAAGAGCAGTGGGAGAGGCCTTTTCCTCAGTGTGTTACTGAGCTGCAGTTCTGTAATAAAATGTATTGTTTTAAGTCGTGCAACTTGGCAGATTGATGTGATTTATAAGCTTTAGACAATGGGTTAAAGAGATCCTCAGTTAAGATCTGACCTTTACAGCTCAGACTCCTCTCTCATTCCTTCTGCCTTTTAGTAAAAACAGTGTCTACCAGAGTAAATTGGGTGTCATATTTTGTATTGCTTGGTAACCTTTGCATTTTTTTTTGTTTACAGAATGCCAGATTCACCTGGTGAAGTTCCAGAATATCCTTTGTTTGTTTCAGTCAGTGACTGGCTGGATTCCATAAAAATGGGTCAGTATAAAAATAACTTCATGGCTGCAGGTTTCACAACTTTGGATATGGTTTCAAGAATGAATATTGAGTAAGTACATCATCTATTATCCCTACAGTGACTAATTAACCTGAATTTGTTTGGATGCTGCAGACACACAAATACTGTGGAGTATGGAACCGTGCTTTCATTTCCTTTCCTAGCTCATCTAACAAAAGACATATACAGTTATTTACCAAAACAACACAAGTGAAATGTATAATAGATTTACTCAGAACTGATAGTTCCACTCTGTGATCACACCAAACACAACCACAGGCCAGGGATGAGCGTGTTTCCTGGGGAATCAGTTTTGATCTAGACCACTGAAATCAGTGGCAAAAATATTTTTTTACTTTGCTGTGAATATCATCAAGTCCTGATCAGCCCTGAAAAGGAAGTTGTTCCAACCATCTCTGACACCACCCTATTGGGTTTTTTTAATGCAAACCCTGCACTCAATATAGAAGTGTTTGGGCAAACTATGGATTCATATTGTAGCATGATGATGGGATCTCTTTTGCTCTCTGTTCCCTTTCCATGAATTCCCAATATTTTATTTGATGCTGGGACTGCCTGTATTAATACTGGTAGCTGTCAGTTAAGATCAGGAATTGTACATGTGAAATTAGGACTGATTTTCTCCCACACGTATCCCTTCACATTCACCTACATTGAATTCCACCTACTGCATTATGGGAGAGTCACTTAGTTTTGTAAGATCATTCCAAAGCTCTGCACAGCTGGCCCTTCCTACCCTGAACAATTCAGCCTCACCAGCTGAGTTCTTCACCTCTTGCTCAGCTGTTTCCCCAGACCATTTACTGATTTGCTGAACAATAATGTTCAACATGATCCCAGCAGAGGTCCCTGCAGATTTATACCAATAACTAATTGTAAAACCTGACAAGTTACTGCTAACATCCTGTCTTTAAACCAGTTATTTAGTGATGCAAAGACCACATTATGCTACATATTATGTTCCACCCTATATTACACAGAAGTTACTCCTCATTTTCATTATAAAGCTTTTGTGAGGAATCTTCCCTAAAGCTTTTGGAAATCCAAATGAGGTGTATCAAATGGATCATCTTCATCCATTGGAAACAAGTAGTTTCATAAAATAGAAGTTTTATTTGCAAAAGCCATGGTGACTCAAGTAGCTCACTTATCCAAGCATCCCGTAATTTTGTACTTCCTGTAGTTTCTCTTATACCCTGTAATGATCACAGACTCACAGGTCTGTGATTCCCCAGATCTCCCCTGGAAACATTTTGTCTGGCACCATACTTCAGGCACCAAGAAATTTTTAAGCATGTGGAGCACAGCTGATAACTCCTTCTCTCACAACCCTGATAGTACTTCCGTTATTTTATCTTTATGTACTTTTGGAACTCTTGCCTAAATATAGTCTTGTTCTGGATGTGGGTTGTTGCTTATTTTTCAGTTTGTCCTATCACCTCTCCTGCAGTCACTTCAGACAAGTCCCCCAGAAAGGATCTGGCATGGGAGTAATTTCAATTTCTTCCACAGTGAATGTCAGCTCAAAGAAATGGTTAAGTCTTCCAGCAATGGCCACTCTTTCAGTGCTCTTTCATACCCAAATCATCATTAGACTACAATTTTTCTGGCAGGTTTCTTGTACCTAGCGAGTTTTCAAAAGGATTTATCATGAGTTTTATTTTTTGTATTATTTTATTTGTTGGGGTTTTTTTTTCTCAAGTTCTTTGCTCATCAAGTTCTTTTTTAGCCTGCCTTACTCTGCTTTTACAGCTAATCTAAGGTTATCATCCTTTCTACTTTCCATAGATACCATTTCAAATTTTTGAAAGTTTCCCTCTCTCTTCAAATAACCTGTGTTACCCAAGACCTGCTGGCTTCTTTCTGTGCCTTATCAGGTTTTCCTTGATAATGCTTACTTTCCTTAAGTGCTAAGCATTGGTCTTGCTAAGACCACTCTCCACTGTAAAGCTTTATTCTTTCAGCTGACTCCTTTTAGCTTCTTGGATGCTAAATATTTTGGCTGCCCTCAAGTGTTGTGTATCATCCCCCACGTGAATGTTAAGCGTAAGTACATAGCTGCAAGCTCTCCAGTGGTTCCTCAGCTGGAGGATACAGAGGCAGATATATGGAACTGCAGATCTGGAACTCATAAAGGCCATGCCTCATCCCATGAGCTCCTTTACTGGTTGTATCATCATACAGCTTTTGAGGATAAACAGGCAATATCTCTGCATGTCCCAGTGTGGGATTGACAGGGCCTATCTGAAGTTTCCCTGCCCATGTCACCTCTGTGATCTTTCTCAGATCTTGCAGCTGGGGATGTTTATAGAACTAAATTGGTGGATTGTGCTGAACTCTGGGGGCTGTTGACTTTGTTCCTGCCAAAGAGTCAAGCTCTGTGGGTGACAAGAGCTACCCACCCTGGGGTGCAGGTCTAGATGAGATGAAGGGAAACTGGGAGGGAAATGTGGGTCAGGCTGGAAGATTCACTGGTAATTTGATCTTTAGACAATCTCTCGCTACCATTCCCCAAATCATCAGAAGCACGACTGATGCCTCAAGCGGCCACCTAAAAAGAGAGACTAGACAAAAAAAAGGGAGTAAAGGTAGGTATTTATTTGAAGGGCTTTCAAAGGCACACCCTGGGCAGGCCAAAAGCTACACCCAAGATGGACCCAGAGTCACGAGTTCTTCACACTTTTATAAGTTTGGTTCATTTGCATATCAGGGTTAATTCTCCAATTAAAGCTTCAGTTAATGATGTAATTTCTCCAATCTTACTCCCTTCTAAAGATGTTCGTTTACACAGTTTGGGCCTCGGACAATCTGGGTGTCCTTGGAGAGGCTTTGTTATGTCTGCCTAGCATGAGAGAACATCAGTTAACAGGCTACAAGACACTTCAGAGTTACACTAAGCAATACAGGCTTTGAAAATATGAAAGTTAAAACCTAAGGCATCCCAACCTCTGTTCTTTCTGCTCAGAACTGCAATACTGAGTGTATAAGCCCCAGTTCTTTACAAGTGTGAGTGGGAAACAGCTGCTACTATAACATTACTAAACATGGGCTATTAAAACTCACCTCTTTGATTAGTCCTTGAGATTTGGAAAAATTAATTGACCAGTAGTATCACAAAAGCCCGAGTGCTCTAACTGCATTTTTTTTATTATATTCTTTTTCTTAAATGGCTGTCTTTAAAAAACTGAAATTGACAGATGGAGAAAACTTGAACATTTGCAGCTTTCTTATATGCCCGGGTCAGGAAGGTAAACTGTCCTGGAGAAGAAGTCATCATATATTTCTATTCTTTTGTGCACAAGAGGTTTTATTATATTTGCATCCAAGATGAAACTTTTTATCTTGCAGTGACATTAGAAGAATTGGAGTTGCACTCATTGGACACCAGAGACGAATAGTCAGCAGTTTACAGACTTTGCGGTTACACATGATGCACATACAGGAGAAAGGATTTCATGTATGAAAGTAATAGAAGCAACTGTGTTTTGTGCCTCAGCATTTCTAAAATGGAAAAATATTCTCATTCTTCCCTCCTGCTCTTCCCAACTTCAAGAACTGCAGTCTCCAGTTCAGACTATAGAAGTACTTCCATGTTAATGCTTCCAAACCGGAATTTTTAATCACACTGCACAACAGCTCCTCCACCAGTTCTCTGCCAATAAAATCCCGGCCTACTGCAAGACTCTTGCTACACATGATGAATAACTCAGCATGGATGTGTAACTTTGTATAACAGTATTTGGGAAACTTTCATGGACTTACTTGAAAGTAGTAATCTATTTGGCCTGGTGTGGCTTCTTTATCGATGTATTTAGAATTTGCTGGTAGATCAAAAAGTATTTGACTTCTTTCATGTTCTGTGACCATGTAACTTCCAACACCAAATGTGCAATCAAAAAGAAGTTTAACATAAATATTTATTTTATCTCTTAATTAAATCCGAATGTATGGGTCTTATTATTATATTACTTTATAATAGTTTGAATGCTGGTTAGCTGGTGCCTCAAAACATTAGTATTGTTTGCAGAAACGACTGATGATTTTATGTAGCGAGTTTTCATTGTGTGAATAATTGGAAGCATAGTGAGAGTCATCTGTTTGAAATCTTAAGGAAGGTTCTTGATTTTCAATTACTTTAGCACTCGACACTTTTTATGCTTTAAAGTTTAGATTAGGTTGGAAAACTTGTTTATCCTTGGGATTCCTCACCATCCTAGAATTTTTTTTTTTTTTTTATGTGATACTCAGCATTCGCTTCTACTACTGGAAAACTGGTTGTAGCATTTCCACGACCACATGTAAAACACGGTTGTCAGCTCTGCTGTGGACACAAAGATTTCAGAAAAGCTTTCTGTTTCAAGAATGCAGGTCTGTGCTGTTGGATAGGGGATCACCTCTAGCAGCAGCAGCAGCAGACCTCAGAGGGCCAGCCATGAGTGGGGTGGTGGGATTATTCCCGTGGGAGCAGGCCGGCCATATCCTCCTCCGGCCAAGGGCAGCGGTACAGCCCCACTGCTGCTGGAAATTACAGGCTGCAGGATTCAGTGACCTTGCACAAAGGCAGAAAAGGAGAAGCAGGACAGCAGTGTGGTAACATGTTGCCTTGAGTCTACTTCTAACTGCTTTTAGAAGTAAAGAGCAGACTCTGCTGTAATGGAGCTCTGGTCATTCCAGGCCAGATCTTCACTTAGTACAGATCTCTAAAGGACATCCGAGATATTACCTTTAGAGCCCTTCAACAGCCATATTTACATGCAAGAAAACGTCAGCAAAGGCCTAACATAGTATTTGTACCTCTCAAAGACTTCCAGCTTCCATGTTTTATTCAGACAACTGACACAGACGTGCTGGGCTACATTTCCAAACGTTTGCATGGGATATGCGCTCCTGGGAGCAGGGGCAGGAGCGCATGGCTGCGTGCTGTGGGAACCCAAGGCACATCTACAATGCATGTCACACGTAACCCTGTGCAGATGCTTCTGTTCATTTCTGTGTCGTACGGAGGGTAGTTCTGAGTTCCGTGGCATTCCAATATACTCAAGCATTACAACTCTTCTGTTAAAACGTGCATTTGGGTAATTAGTATAATCTGTGTGTATATCAAAATGGACTAACTACTTTGTGTAATCATAATGGTATTTACTGCTTAATTTACAGCTGGTAAATCACAGTGTATTTCCTAAGTCTTGGAAAAGGCTGCCATTGTCGATCAGTGACAAAGAATGAAAATCAGAAAGCAACTCAGAAAATATGATGCTTCCGACCAGATCACAGAGTAAGACACACGAGGCCTGATTCACTGTTGTCATTTTATGTTGGAATAGTTGCATTAATTTAGGTGAGATAACAGCAGTGCACGAAGTAAATTTTTCTTTCTTTCATTAAATTAAAAATAAAAAAGGGCAGTTTTAACTGAGGAGCAGGTTTTCTAAAGATCAGGAGTCAGTGGTGTTCTACAATGCCAATTTGATGAGCTTGTTTAAAGAAGGGCAGCTCCAGTCCTATTGTAGCTCCAAAGGTAATTTTGCCAGCATGAGGAGTCCCACTGAACTCATCAGCACAGGAGTTTTGCAGGATCACAGCCCTTCAGTGGGGAAAAAAAGTGTTTGTTCTTTTCTGTGACTGTCACTTGAAAAATTCGGCCCGAATTCCACATCTGAATAGTTTTTTAGTAGAGGTGCTCTTACAGAAAGAAAACCATACTTACCTAAAGCCTTTCTAAAGATACTAACACACCACAGAATAATTTAAAAGTTGATTTTGCTTCATTATTTTATTATCCATTTTGCCTATCGTTGCTTCCATGGCCAACAACAGGATATCTGTGGAAGGAGCCTTTCTCACAATTAAATACATTACTGAGGAGGTATGAGTCTGTTATTTGTTAGTGGGATTTCAAAATCATCCATAACTGACCCTGTATGTGCACTTTTAGATTGTCTTTTGTCAGTTTTTTCGTTCCTGGTAGTGAGGGTGCAGAATTGACATTGTTCCATGTACACAATCTGGATATATTTCATGAAAATTAATTTCTAAATTTATCACACTACTGAAAATATTTTTTCAATAGAAAAAAATATAACAAAATTAAAACATTTACTAATCAGATATATTTTTTATATAAATAAGACTTTGGGTAACCAGAAAGAAAAGAACAAGGGATTCTTTGAGTGAGGGCATTTGTTAATAACATTGTAAATCCAGGATTTTGTGGGGGTTTTTTTCAGTTGTTGTTGTGGTGCAGTATGTCACTTTTCTAATAGTTATCTTGATCAAATTTACATTTTCCCCATTTTGGGAATATTTTATTTGCTCTTGTGATGATTCCAAGTCTATTCTTGTTTTAGTTTGGAGTTTTTTCATAGTTTTTTAATTTTAAAAAAAAAGAAACAAACTGAACAAGTGTTATTTTTCAAATGTGATCTTTATTCTGTACAGGCCACAAATGTATATGTGAAATTAGAGTAACTTTCTTTGTAACACAAAGTTCTTTCTTTGGAGAAAATGAACTCTAAATATCCTGCACATTGTAGTCTGCAGCTGGAGTTTAAATTTGATAAGCAAATTTAGCAAGGCTGTTATTGAGAACGTGGCCCACATTACAGAGTGCTTTATGACTAAAAGTACTCATTGAAAGTTCACAAAATAAAGTGTGTGCGATATGCAAGCAACAAAAAAGAAGGTGTTAAAATGTGGATGTCATAAAGAAATAATTATTACCTGTTTCTCTGCATTCAGCGATAGCTCATCCATTCAGGCATCTGTGCTTGGTCAGATGAATCTCATGCCTTGCTTGTATCCAGTCCTTATTCTGAACCTGTGAAAAGAGAGGGTCTTGTTCATAACATTCATGGTGTTAAAACTGAACAAGTCACAGCAGAAGGTTTAGTAGAATTTACTCATGAGGTGTTTGCACATTGGAATTTACTGAGAAACAATGGGATGCCATGAGGTGAAAGGAAGAGCACTGAGCTATGTCATTTAAATTTTTCTCAAACAAAATTTACCCTTTTTGTTTCCCATGAACTTAAATCCAGTGTGTCCAATAAAAGCTTAGACACATGCCATGCTTCAGGACACCAGCCAGCATAAAGCAATCCTTTAACAGGAAATAGTGCACTCAACAATAAATTCAAATAAATTAGTTATTCTGGCCAAACCTGCTGTGTCCAATATTGAATTAGGTATTACCTGGATTATTCTGACACAGAACTCATAGACTGCAGTACTTTGATTTTTACATCATTTAAGACTGACTATCCATTTGCCATTTTTTATATGATGAGCCTAACACAGGGCTTCATTAATTTCTTTTTCGATGCAGATTCCTACGGGATCCAAAGATGGGTCGTAAGTAACAAAGAGACCCCCTTTATCCAGAGTCAGCTGAGATTTACCATGAGGAATAGCTGGGACTGTGGAGGTGCCTAGTGAGACTGCATCACCCATAGCAATTTCCATGTCAGAATGACCCCATGGGACCACATCAGCCACCAAGGTAAAGCAGCACAGAACATACTTGACCTTGTATTGAAGAGCAGTTCCTCATTTTCATCTGGCCCTGTTGCAAACTGCAGCATTTATTGAACTGTTTTACCTCAGCTGATGGAATGGTTCTATGGGACACATTCTGGCAGCTCAGAATTTCTCTTATGAACACAGGGTATCTGTAACTACCCTGTCATGGGCTCACTCTGTCTTGGAATATTCCTTCGGAGAGCGGAAGGCAGGACTTGCCTCTACTCCAGTCCAACTTTCTTTAGCTAAAATCATAACAGAAAGTCTGTCTTCCATTGCATCTTCCAGGAAAAGTACTGAAAATAGAGACACTTGTGGCATTTGCACATGGTTGAAGAACTCTGTATTTCGTTAAATAGTTTTCTTCCAGAATACCCTTGTTCACCAACTGTGATGGATCTTTCCTGAATAAATGGCAAAGATAGTTTCTTTTTTATAATAGTACTACAATTATTTTTGGAGAGTGAGGGAAAGATGTGTTGGGCTTGGCTAACTCTTACTAGGACAATGATCTTGAAATCTCCTGGGGAGACAAATGAATCAGCACTGAAAAGGGAAAAAAAAAAAATCCCTAAAGCCTACAATGAGGTAAAAAGGGAAGAACTGTCCATACTGTGCCAAGGAGCTCTAACAAAAACCCAAAAGAGTTGCATAAGACAGTGCCAAGTACTTCCAGCTCACACAACTCTTCTACCATCATATCCTGTATTTAGCAGTGCACACTGCTCATCCCTGAGTGTTGTATATAATTCCTCAGATTATGGACCAGGGTATGTTGAACATGTTGTGGTTATAAAATATTTGTCAATATGTACATAAAGAATTGTAAATAGAATGTATATCCTAATATCAGATTTTTCAAACCCACAGAATCAATTACCTGTTACCAACAACACTAATGGGGTTTATTTGTTTCATTGGCTTTTAAAATTTTTAGTGGCATGCACTCTGTGTGTGTATAGTTCTTCCCAAGCTTCCTTGGCTTGTTAGCTGGAAAGGGACAGCCTCTCTTCTCCTCCACTGGTAGAAAAAACATTTTCAAACTGGCTCAGAGAAAGCTGCCTGCTCACCCTTCTGCTGCCACCTCACCCAACCCGATTCTCTTCCATTCAGCTAATTACTGTAGAAATTAGTGATCCCAAAGGAGAAGCAAGGTGTCCATGAGCCAGCAGAACTAGGAAGATATAGTTCAGAACTAGGAAGATATAGAGCTTGAGTTCCTCTGCTGAAATCACCAAAGATGTTTACAGAGTATAAAAATTATTTTCTTTTAAATAGCCATTTATTCCCACCACTTAGGTGGTGAAAATGAGGGAAATTTTCAAGGGAGTATGAGTAAGGATATGCCAACCTATAGTATAAAAAGATACGCTGAATTTTAGAAGGGAAAAACAACAAAAATGGTTGATGAAAAACCCAAGGTTAAAAAATGGGTTCAAGTTATATTTCCATATTTTATATGTGAAATAATGTAACACCAGTTCAGTGAAATCTATTTGTGTGTATGTTTCTTTAAATATCCTACATGAGTATATCTTACTTTCCTTTCCTGCAAGAGATTTCCCAAGTACCTATCTCTTCCAGAAAGGTTTAGCATATTATCTGATATTTCCATACCTGAATAATTAAACTGGAATAAAAAACGCAAGTTCTGACAGTGAAGATATTGGGGGGGGGGAACAGAATTAAAACGATCTGTCTCAAAGCAATTTAAAGTTTTCACATCTGTTTTACTTTTTCCTGTCCAAAATTTTTACCTGTCTCTAACTGAGGACTTCTAACTAGGTCTGCACACAGTGCTATATCAGAAACTCCTGAATCTGTAAATAGTTATGTGTTTGTGCAACTTAATTCATATAAAAAGGCTGATTTGAATTTATACAAGAGTAGAGTTAGGCACAATCAAAAATCAAAATCCCTATAAAATATTTGTAAGACAGCATGAGATAATGTATTTTGCCTTATTATACTAACACCTCTTCATTTCTGACAATTCAGTGAAGAGCTGTTCAGCAGCAGCATGTATATTGTGTGGTAGGTAATCCAAAACCCTGAGACTGAAAACCCACAAATCAAAGAGAAATCCAGATCTCTGCATTCTGAACTATGGGACGTCAATGGACTCTGGAGAAAGTAATCTTGAGTCTAGAATCTGGAAAATCAGGTTTGGGAGAAATCTGCTTTGGAACCCAAATATTCATTTCTGGTTGTGGATGATGAAAAAGTGCCCACTGAAACAGTCTAGGGACTATTTTCATAGTATCATCACCACATAATGCTCTGAGTGATAGGAAGAAAAAAAAAAATCTATTTTCTGATCTTTCAGGATCCAGCCTAGGACAGAAAAACAGATATAGTTGTCATAATTTATATTAGAATGTCCAGCAGACAGAACTTTGAATGACTGATTGTTCTTACAGCTACATACTGACTTTCTTGAGAGGAACCTAAATAAACAGTAAAAAGTAGAACTCTCCAGTTAATATTGGCTTAGAAACCAAGTTTTCAGTTTTCTCTCATTCAGACTGAGCTTTAACTGAATATTAAGAGGCAAAATGGAAATGCATAATAGGATTATTTTTTTTTTCTTTAAGAAGCTGGGTGCTCTGAGCTGTGTAACTTACCATCACAGTCTCTTTGTGTACAATAGGATTAGCTGAAAAAGACAAAATGCAGCCAGTGTTCCAAATCTGTAGATAATTTTAGTCACTAAATGTCAACTTGGGAAGTTCCATTTTTCTCTTGGGAAAGTTCTGCTCTAAAACACCCGGTATTTCCAAAGCCTGCTGAATGATTTTAACAAATATCTTGATTAATTCCTGGGACAGTGACGTGACTGTGAGGAATTAAAGGTTTCTGTGTCAATAGGCAATAGTCTTGCTGTGATCTAAATTCGTGAGAGTTTGTTACTGACTTCCATGGCAGTGGGACGAAGCCCAGTGTCCATATATTCTGTAGGTAGGCGCCAGCTCTGCAAACAGACTCTCCTTTCCTGCACCCCCCTACTGTCATGGTTAATTTGTTGCTAGAGAACCAGCACTTACTAGGACACAGCTGTCTTGCATTCAAATGGATTGCTAAAACTTTTGCTGGTTTTAATGTTTCTGTTGAAGCATTTCAGGTTGAGAGGTAGGTTGGTCCCTCAGGGCATGATCCAAAGTCAGTTGTATCCATAAAAAGAGGTCAATTGACTGAAAAAGGTTTTGAATCAAAGGTTTCTACAGATTTGTGTGGAACAGATGGCCTCATTTAATGGGGAGAAGAGAGTGCACTGAGCCTAAAAGACAAGGCTGCTACCTCAGGGATGTGATCAGATAGGCTGTGGTCACCTTCACCATGGAAAAGATAAACTGCAAGGTACAAAAGTTGGGTGCTGCTATGTTTGTTGTTTTCTCTGGAATGGGTGGTCAACTCTGACTTTGGAATTAGTAACCTAAATGACCTACACATCTAATAGTGTATCTAGCAGAAATGATCTGGGTTTGTGGGGTTTTTTTCCCCAGATAATTACCCAAACTTCTAGATTTAAATTCAGAATGAAACCACCATCCCCATCAAACAAACAGAACCTACAAAACAAATAGGACTTTTCTATCTTTTTTATTTCCTAAACATAAACCGTGATGCAATATGATCTCCCTTTAATAATACAAGTTCTGGCTGATCATTTGCCTCTTCGAACAAGCTCTTTCATACTCCTGGTGCACTGCAGTCCCAGTCTTGAGATCTGCCAGTTAATGAATGGCACAATAGCAAATAAAATAACAAATGCCCTCTTAGTGGTTCCATTTATTGGATTATTTCATTAATTCCCTATCTGAAGAAAACCATCCTACTCCAAGATTCCTAATAAGGAAACCTGTAAGCATTTTGCAGCTTAATGGCCATGATTCCCTATCTCCCCAAGAAACAGTTAGCTTTGGATTGGCAGTGTAGCATTTTTACTACCATTTCTTCTGCAGCAATTTCCTCTCCCAACTTTTCTAAGTAGGGTTGAGAGGTCTATTTCACACTAAAAGTGGGAAAAGTTGTTTCTTTGTTAACTCTGGTGGTGGGATTCAGTGTTTGTTGCTCTTACCTAGAGCCTTCCATCTGCTTCTGTTGAGGCCAATATCAACGTTCTCTGGTGATATCAGTTACATCACCCACAGCAGTGCCGTGACTGAAAACCCAGAGACATAAAAAGGGCTCATTCTTCTCTGGTGTGGTATAAATCCTATTGACTTTGGGAACTTCTCTGCACTTCTCAGGATTGCACCTTCAGTTTAGCAAGGAAAAAAAAATCTTCAAAAGATCATGTGAAACCCTGTTTACTGAAAGGCAATAGTTTATTTTCTAGCAAAGCAACATTCATTGATCTAGTTGGAATTAACAGTTTTAAGTTTGTCATCACTTTAAAAAAAAAAACAACAAACCATTTTGACTTTCAGAAAAAAAAATACAAAAAGAATATTTTACTACCTTCCAAACACTAGCTTTGATTTACTTTTGGAAGATAACGTGGTTGATGTGTTTTCTCAGGATAGCCTCTATCTATTTCTGTGTGTTGGTTTTAAATGTATCTGAATTAAAAGGGGTTTTAATCTCTGTCTCTTCTGTGAAATTAGATTGTACAAAACTAAATATGACTGCTCTTCATAGTTTGCTGTTCTAGCATAGCCATAAAATGTATCAATGTATGTGTATATACGAATAAATATTTGATGACGGACACTTTAGATTATATATTTAAGCAGCCATGTCAAAACTTCAAAGGTAGATGGCTTCAAAGCAATGGTGTACTCATAATACTTGCAAGTTATTTTACAAAATCAAACCATGGCCTCAGCACAGATCTCATATCCTTACCAGTAGTCTGAAACCCACCTTTTCTTTCAAGACCCTTGCTAAGGTTTGTTTTGCCATTGCTTCTTTAACCAAGACACATTTGAATAATGACAACTACCTCTGGCTCAGTCTTCAGCACTCATCTCCCAGCAAAGCAGCCCTGGTGCTGCAGTACCAGAGGCTCTGGGTAACTCCTCCATCAATCTGAACTCGTGTGGCACTGAACTGCTCGTTCTGGGAGACTGAACATTGCACAGCCAGTGTCGATGCTTCCCCCTGGGACTGCCTCACTCTTCAAAATTACCTTTCTTCACCTAATCTATCTCCCATACACGTCCCACTGCATTTTCTTCTTGCCTGTTTATAACAGTACTGTAGGAATACCCATGGAATAAAAAGCTTACCCTACTGATTTGCAGTCCCAAGGGGAATTTACATTAGACGTGAAGTTGTTATTATTTACTGAAAAGTGGTGTTATCTTCTTTTCTTTATTATTATGATTCTATTCCTACGATGCTATGATGTTTCATGTAAATTTTCATGTGCTGGCATGCCTACAAGTTAATAGTGTAATAGAATGCTCAGCTCTCAACATTAGAGTGTTTTTAAGGTGAATTGCATCACATATGCCATCTCTTTGCGGAAAGAATATGGGGTTTGGCAAAACTACCTGCTGAGCAACATAATGAGATTTTTGTACAAAGTACAAGTTATTGATTATTATTGTATTTTATTTTTCTATGATTTCCTAAGAGGCATTATCAGGTCTTACAGATGGGGTAAGCCTGTTTATTAAGATATTTATTAGCAAATAAAAGTTACAGTACTGGTGGTTATTTTTGAGTTAATGGTGTTTGTTTGGCCTTAAGGTACTAATATGATGATCCACAGTGAAGCCTGTCATACATGATCATGCAAAAAAAAAAAAACCCAGCTGCTTAACACAGGGCAGTGTACTAATAAAGATGGACCAGCAATATGCTCCAACACTTGAGATGCTTCAGGGTGGTGGTGTTTTTTTCAGCTAAAACATGCTCTTCTGTGCTTATCACCGAGCATTTATGCTCAAAAAGCACACACAGTTCACAGCATCAGGGAAAAAACTGTGCACATTAAAAGTTGCAAACAGCAGTGCTCTCTCCTTCTTGGGAAACACTGTGAATCTGAATTTTAAATGGCTTTTAATGCGCTATTAAGATTCTGCAGTTCTGTTCATCTTCCTCATGGTGATTCACTGAGCCATGCAACTCCTCCTCAAGTGTTTGTCAAAGCTTTCACTGACAAAAGCAGTTTTAAAACTGATCATATTATGTAAATAATGCCAAGGCAATGTACCACAATTCACAAAGAAGTGAATGCCGTATACAATAACCAGACCCTGCCTCAAAAAGCTTAAAGTTACAATGAGCCTTTCATTGCATAAAATCACACGCATGCAATGCAAAGCTGAACAGAGGTAGCTGTAATTAACAGGAAATGAATGTCAGATGCCCAGAATCCATTACATTCTGCTTATTTTACATGGGTAGAGCTTTCTCACCAAGGACCGTCAGGTTTAACACAGTGTATATAATGAAGAATGAGTATTTCATTTTAGACTGGTTGCAGAAATGTCTTTGCCTTTCTGTGCTCTCCACTGAATTCAGAACTGCTCCTTAGATACACCCTCCTCTACCATACATATACCTCACTACCTGATTAGCTTTTAGAAAGTGCTTCATCACAGAGTTTCACGGTGGGATTTATGCTCCCTGCCTTTTCTTTTAGTGGCTCATAATGCCACTACAAGGGAATCTCATCCTTCAGTCGGAACCTTCCTGATACAGGAAATACGAAATCACAACTGCAATTTACTTCAAACCTTTAATAATAATGAAAGCAGCAATAAGAATTAGAAAGCCAAACAGTAGAAAAAAATATTTGTAGTATTGTTGAGCTTTGAAGATCAATGCAAAGTGCATTATAACTGAGAGCTCCTGACGATATTTTTAACAAAAAGAACTGTCCACTATCACACAGTTGTTTCCTCTGCTCTCCCTCCTCTTCCCGGGGCAGAAGTTGAGGCTGTAGTTTAAAAGCTGCATTCAACCTACATGAAACTAGATTGGAGTTTTTCAGCATGAAGGGATGGAGCTCCATGAAGAAAATTTGCTTCTTCCAGGCAAGGAGCAGCGCAGACCATCTTTTGGGAAGTGGGAGCAGAGCCGCGCACTCCACCCCTCAGTCATCGTTTATCTTTGTTCAAAAGTGCCGGACAAACCCAAAAAGGCACTTAAAATGTGGAATTACAGAAATACCAGACTGTAGCGAAGTAGAGCATAGGGGGAATGGGTTATTCCCGCTGGCCTGGACTTCCAGGCCATGCAGGATGAGTACAGAACAGCGTTTACATCCTGGGAATCCCTCAGCAGAGTGGGAGGGCGAGGGAAACTCCTGCTGCTGTTCCAGCTAAAACGTGGAGGAGTCCTTTGGTCAGCATTTGGTAAATGCAGCAGCATGGGGAGCCACAGGGCTCACTGCTACAGAACCGAGGGCAGTTTTGGCAGCTGAATATAAGTATGTGGTAGAAAAGAGATTGGGTTTTAGTTCGCATGTGCTCTTCAGAGCTCGTTTTAAGTGGTTTAAGCGATTTTACGTTTGTGCAGCAGACCTAGAACCAGTTTGACGCGACTGTGCTACGCAGCAAAAAAAACAATTTCCAAAGCGTATTTGCAGCCTTTGTGCCTGGCCTGACCAGGCTGCTTTCTTCCCAAGGCCCTGCTGCTGCCATTGCCCCAGTGACGCGTGGATTTGGGATTTTCCCTACTCCGCCAAGGCGCCCGCTTCGGAACGGGCGGTGCTGTGAACACCTCGCGTGGCCCTTCTTATTTAGAGGTTTTCTTCTGTGTTAATCGCAATCCTCAAGAGGATTTATCTCAGCACTCTTGTTGCTGTTATGCAAGGAAGAGGGGCAGTGGTTGGGGGAAAAAAAACACTTCCGTAAGCGCTGGACACGGAAAATTAAGAGGACATCGATCAACCCCCCCCCACCTCAGCCCCGCCGCGGACGGGGGCGGGCCCCGCCCCAGCGCCTGCCCCGCGATTGGCCGGAAGGGGCGGGGCGGCGGAACGGGATTGGTGGGACCGGGAGGGGGCGGGGCTTTGGTTACCGCGGCAACGGCGGCGGCGGCGCGCAGGCCCGGCCGGCGCCTCCCGGGCCCAGGTCGGTGCTGAGGCCGCGGGGACGCGGGAGCCGGGGACGGGGGACCGGGAACCGGGAACCCGGAACCCTGTGCCGGCCTTCCCCGGGGGACCCTGTCCCGGCCTGGGAGAAAGGACCCGCGGCCGCTGCCGGGGCGGCTCGAGGCCTTGTGCTGCTGAGGGGAGGGAGGGAAGGCCGGTCCTGGGAGCTGCGAACCCGAGCACCCAGGTGTTGTCCCGAATTAGGTCCGCGCATAGAGCCGAGGTATTTGATTTATTTATGGTTCTGCGCAGGAAGGGGTTCTGGGCGGCAAATCCACCGAGACAGCACAGCGACTACCAAAGCTTTTCATTGTTTATACATTTTAGCAACCAGAGGTATTAATGTTCACTGACTGCAAGTCACCTAGTTCTCTTATTAATTAGTATCCTGTTTTCTGTTGGTTAATGATTCTCTCGTTCCCCATGCTAATTAGTCCATATGCTCAGTCTTTCCCTTCTTTTGGATCGGAGTGAAATATACTCAGCCTTAAACCTAAACAGGGCAATTCTACCGAAAAAATTCATTTGTCTTCCTGACACCTAGACATCACTTAGAGCTTGTTTGTTGGCTGCTCTCTATTTCATGGATTAAATCTCCTTTGTTGTTGATTAGGCTTGAAAATAGACAAAGATCAGACATCAAAGAACATCCTTTCTTAAGAAAAAGGCTTATAAGCTCCCGGACCAGACTGTGGCTTAAATAATTTTAGGAGATGTCTGATGTACGCTGTATAGCATTTTAGGCAAAATATCAGCTGGCAAAAAGGGGGGGAGGGGGGAAAGGCAGCTGTGACAGATGTAACTGCTGTAAGTCTTCACAGATGAGGAAAAAAAACCATGGAAAAAAGGCTGTTGTGTATTTAGGGGTTTGGATTTAAAAATGAAGCCCTAGAAGTATTTTTAAGGGCTTGTACTTCCTCCTGTTTCATTTTAGGAGTGCCTACAATGTATTTTTTTGACTCCATCGTCTAGAATATGTGGATGAAGCTCCTGATTGGATAAGGAAGTAATGTGTCTTGGAGCAGGATTTTGTCAGGTTAATTTGATAATAAACAGCTTTAATCTGCTTTCAGAGTTGTATATATGGATTCGAAAATGAGTGGGGCATAAAACAAAGGGAGTTAGAATGAGAGACTTGCTATAACTAATGTTGGGTTTGTTTAACCTGGTAATAACTCTGTGTAGCTGTAGTGCACAAAGCACTCTGTAGATCACTACCAGTCCTGAATCAAAATGCACTTGATAAAGCTCTAAAAAAGATCTGTATTTAAAAAGGAAAAATCATCCCTTAGCCAGATGATTACTTATGTGACTTTATTAAACGCAAAGCTTAAAAATCATTAAAAAGCAGTTAATCATCATTTTGTAATCAGTTAGTCAAAAAGTGTGATCAAAAATTTGTTATTGATGGCATTTTTTTACCTTTTCCCCATCCTGCTATGATTTCCTGGGTAATTAAGCTTGCAACCTGAGTTGTCTAGTGCTGTATGTTTTTATTTTAATAAGAAAAAAAACCAGCCTTCACCACTCCAGAAAACCCCTCTGACATGAATTAGATGCTTTATCACTGAAGACATCTCAAATATTTCAGTTGTCTGATTGCTGAAATTATTTCTAGTGGAATTCATTCAGGACAGACAAGGGTTATTCTCTTTGCAGAGCGTGTTTAGCCAGGTATTGCAGGGGAGCACGTGATGTAAGCTCCTTTGAACGTGCCCCTGCCAGGTAACTTCAGCCA
Source organism: Corvus kubaryi (assembly GCF_017639235.1). Lineage (NCBI taxonomy): Eukaryota > Metazoa > Chordata > Aves > Passeriformes > Corvidae > Corvus > Corvus kubaryi. The sequence goes on from NW_024581955.1 coordinate 134,883, forward strand.
GAGTCTGGGCAGCAGTAGAGGCTTGGCACCTCCCTGACATGTGGGTGAATGTTTTGGTGTCTGATTTTTATCAGTTTCTGTTTGTAGTGAGTGAAGAGTTCCTAATTTATACGTGTCAATATTGGCAAAACCTGTTAGGATTAGTTTGAATTGAATCAACAGAGGGTGCTTTATTTAATTCTGGGTTCAGTAAATTACGTAGCACGTGCTGAAGAGGGGAAATAGTGTTTGGTTGTGTGAATGATGGACTGCTGACAATTTGAGGTGAATATAATGGCCCTCCTTTATTTTTTGCTCAGTTTGGTGGGAGCCCTGGTGGCACTGCAGTTGTGCCCCCCTTTGGGCGGCTCAGAACGATGGCAATGTTTCTGCCCAGTGAATCAAGGGCATTGTGTGATATAGACAGAGCTATAAACAGCCAGTCTACTTTTGTATCGAGGCCTCCTGGCTGTAATCAGCTTAGCCTCCATGTGCTTATGTGCAGAGCCAGCCTCTGGGACAGTGTTTGTGGCAGGTCCTGCTCACACCATCCCTTCCCAGGTGTGAGGCTGCTCAGCCCCATGCCCACCCTCGGTGCCAGCGCTGCCCTGCATGTAGCACTTTTCCAACAGCCATTCCCTGCTCTGATTCCCTGAACAGCAGGTGATCCCTGTGTTTCTGATCCGCAGCCATGGGATTGTTTGACAAGCTGGCAGGATGGCTTGGGCTGAAGAAAAAGGAGGTTCATGTCTTGTGCCTTGGCTTGGACAACAGCGGCAAAACAACGATCATCAATAAACTCAAACCTTCAAATGTAAGTAGCCTGCTTGGCTCACTGCTGGATGTTTGTTAAGTCTGGGTTTGCATGCTGTTATACTGGATGTGCCCGTGGAAAAAAAAATGTGAAGAGCTTGTGGGGAACAAAATAGATTTTAAAATTTTCCAACTAACTAAAACTAAGGGTAAGCATTCACATGCATGTTTTTTTCCAAAAAAACCCGCTGTTAATGTGGCACACTTTTGATAAGATCACGCAATAAGGAAGGGTTTATGATGGCTGAGATCAGGATCTGAAACAGTCACTTTAATCACTTAAATAGTTGCCACAGGATTGCACTTACAAGTGGTGTTGAACATTAAGGATTAATACAATTGTACAACAATTTACCATGTTTATTTTAATCTCTTCCTGAAAAATAATAAGTGCATAAGAAGTAGTAAAATAAGAAATAATGTGAAAACGCACCTTTAAGGGTGACATCACTATTTTTAAAGCAGAATAATTTTCAAAATAAGTACCATTAACACTTGCAGTTCATCCATCCAGTGAAAAGTGTTTGAGGCCACGAGGAGTGTATAATAATCTGAGCAAAAATGAAAGTAGGATTACTTTGTTTCTAGGTATGTTTATGGACTAGAAATAGATGAATTTTGGTAGGCATGTTCAATGGTTATATGCATGTGGGAAACTGATTTCTGCTGTTTATATCAGGGCACAGATTTTTTTTATTAATATTAATTTTCATTTAATTTTACCTGATGAGTCCACTGGACATTGTTTAAAAAGTGTGACATGGTGAAGAGTCTGTCACTCTTCCACTCCTGGCAATTGTTCGTCCACTGAAAGTTGAGTAGAGTTATAAACAAAGACTATAAACTGCTTGCTCTCTGCTGCCAGCTGTTTGGGGGAAAGGCTACAATTTGTACCTGGCAAATTGTATCTTTATGTAATTTTTGAGACCTTTTTTTAGAGGGTTTTTATGTCATGCCTTAAGCAGTAAAGGATTCCTAACTAGAGCTGAACACAGACTTGAAGATTTATCACAATAATGGGCACTAGAGAAGATCTCAGGGGACTTACACGAGTAGAATAAATAGAATTTGTTTGTAATGAGAATTTATAGGAAGGTAACTTTGTGTCCAACTTGTGTTAAGTCCTACCATTACGAGACATGCCAAATATTCTAGCATGCAACAAGTGTCACTAGATCAAAGTAAATAAAATAGTTTATTTTTGGTAAATTCAATGGACAGGTGATTTTGAGCTCTGGGTCAACCCAGTCTTCTTAAGAACTGCTGCTTTGCCCCAGGAGCAATATATAAGGGCCTGGCAAATACAGATGTTTTCCCATCTGTCTGCAGTTGTTTCTTCTGGACCTGCCTATGGATGGTGTTTGGAATAAGGGGCTCTAGGAGTCTGTGCAAGGATTGCATGTCACTTTCTCAGGCAGCTCTGTAATCTATGGGATGTGACCTTTCTTCCTGCTCTAATATCGATGCTTCTTAGAGGAGCTATTCTTTTGTACCAACTTAGCTGATAGGTTCCTTGGCCGGCTCAGTAGTAAATCAGTTATCAGACAGATCTCTTGATAATGCTTTGTGTTTTGGCAATTCCAGTAGTGTTCACTCTATTGCCCAGAAAATACAAATCCTTGATTCTGAGTTACTTTCCTTTTTCTGGGAGCTTTAATATTGCACACTTTGGGGAAAAATAGATCTGTAATGTATTAATGTTTCAAATATATTTCAGTATTTGCCTTTTCTAATTTGATTTTAAAATTTGTACTTTCTTTCCTTCAAAGGCTCAAACTCAGGACATTGTTCCAACAATAGGATTCAGTATAGAGAAATTCAAGACTTCAAGGTAGTACTTTCTTTCTTCATTAGCAGTAGTGATTATTGTACAATAGTTGGTCTTAATTATCCCTTTCAGTGGGTTTGTAACTGAGTATCATGTGTGGTGGTGTACTGACATAACATTGCAGCTTGTTGAAATGTAGTACCCACGACACCTAATCCTGATCCAGTACTGAGTGTATTAGAATATAATGTGTGTTTTGTGCTGCTATAAAACTATTACCAAAAAAAAAATTAAAAGTTTTGTAGTTTTTTGCAGTAGTGTGTATAAACATCTGATCCCTGTCTGTTGAGAATTTCAGAATAGGGCACTGTTACAGACTGGAGAAGAGACAGCTGCCGAGGTGGCAGCCTGTATTCCTCTCTCAGTGTGGTAACCTGAATTAAGCACTCTCACTGGAGGTACTCTGAACAGATTGCAGTGTAATCTCATTAAATGCAAAAGGATGGCTGCTGCATTAGCAATGTAAAGGTGGCAGGAGCAAAGGCCAGGAAACGAAGTAATGAGTCATTAGTTGAATTAAGACTAAGATTTGGATTAAGAATGTCGTGACACGAAGATATTTCAAGGAGGTGGCATCATTTTCTTATTCTGTAGCCTTCACTGGATGTTTTCAATGTCTTCAAGCCAAGCAGTGTGGCCTCACTGGGTGGGAGGTCTTCAAGAAAATAGTTTATTCCTTGACCTGATGTGTGAGATTGAGAGGTTTCATATATCTGTATGAGCCTCCACAACTGAGCTCTGTCTCAATAAAGCACATCAGACAGGTTTGGGACTTCCTGTGTGAGAATGTAAATTAATTTATATTGCTTTTTTTTATTCTGATCCTGTAGTAGGAGAGATGATGACCTGTAAATACACCATGTAGAGTGATTTTCCCACCCACCCAAAACCTCAAGCCCCCACAAACTGGGGGACATAGAGTGGAAAGGATGTCTGGAGAGCTTCCTTTTCTTAACCTCCTCATTTTGGTGTGGCCTCCTCTATGGGAGCTACTTGGGGCTACCCAAAACAGGAAAGCCTAATACTGAAGCTGCCTTTGTAGACATTTCAGGAGTGGATGGGAATTTTTTGTAGTGTTATTTAAGTTGCCTTGCTGTTTGCAGTGTTTGGCTGAAATCTCACAGTTGCAAAGACTGCTCTTTGTCGCTTGGTCATCTGAACTCACCTGTTTTTACCAGAATGTAATTCCTTTTATTTCTAAAAGTGGAATTTTGATTATTTTTTTAAAGCCTTTTATTTTGCATACATTTATGCCAGTCTAGGGACAGAATTTAAGACAGGCTGTGGATTTTAAGTCATAGTTCCTCTGAATTTCATTTACTCATAAACAATATTTGATACCAGCATGATAGAGAGAGAGACTGAATGGGAGCTTATTTTGTGTTTGATGTCACTTTAAATAATTGGTTTGGTTCTTTTATTCAGATAATAAACATGTTGTCCATTGTGAAATATTTCTATAATAAGACTGCAAAACTGAATAGGATCATTTGAAGGCAGATAGTGCAACCAGAGTTCCTTAGGGAATTTTTCTCAGTTGATTTGGATTCAAGTTGATCTGGCCTTTTTTTTTGGGTTGGGTTTGGGTTTTGTTCTTTGTTTCTGTGCCTCATGCACTTCTTTTCTTTGCAGTTTGTCTTTCACAGTGTTTGATATGTCAGGTCAAGGGAAATACAGAGACCTCTGGGAACACTACTACAAGTAAGCCTATCATTTATTTTAAAGCATTGCTCTTCATATTAGCTGTTTTGTAGGTTATTTAAACAGAAGTATGATAATATCTAGTGATTAGAAATGATTCAGAGAAGGCTTAGGCCTGGTGTTTGAGAGGAAGTCATTCTGGATAAACGCAACTTTCTGTTCTAAAAAATGAAAATTTTTATCTGCTTTCTGTGCTTTCAGGGACAACTTGGGGGAACATACTAGAGATGGGATTTAAATGTTGAAACCTGAAAACCAATCCTGTAAGAAAGCTCAAGATGAGTTAGGCTTCCAATTTTTCAGTTCTTCTGTACGTCAGCAACTTAAAACCTCAAAGATATTGGCTGATGGCTGAGATTTTTAGAGGTGAGGGAAATGAACCTCAGAGAATAAGGCATGTGTAACTAAGAACCTGAGTGAACATTCTTACATGTTATTTATTGAACAGGGTATTCTCTGTACTTTTTAAGATTCTGGTGTTGCCTTTTGGTAATAGATGGACACCATTCTCTGGTTTTGTAGCTTTTAGTGAAACTTAATCTTTATTTACATCGTCTCATTGCTATTCTGTAGTGCCTGATCCTGATCTAGATAGCATGAACAGTACTAAACCATGCAGAAGTAGCTTGGAGAAATAGAAGGGAGAAATTCTGAAGTTTATAATATTGATTAAATATTAATATCAGTTGTGATAGAGCTTAAATTGTTTTTTAATCGAGGATTAATGCTTCCTCTCCTTCTTGTGCAAATTGTGTTAGCATTGAAAACGTGTGGCCAGGAGATCTGCATTGTTCAAGAGTGTTAGATTTGCATTTCAGTCACTGATGCCCTCAGGCTGCTCTCAAAATGTTAGCACAGTGCTTCATAAGCAAATAATTTTTGTGATTGCTGTATTTAATGCAGTAACTTATCCCTTGTGGGTCATAAATGGTTTTTTCATCTTAACAGTAACTCCCTAACAGTAAGGGAGTTTTTTAGGTTATGCTGACAGTGAAATATGCACTTGTATCCACCTCTGTTCCTGATCCAGTGCAGTAGGCACATACTTAACTACTAAGAATAATATAAAAACATTAATTTGCAGTGATTTAATAAAAATATTAATAAAATAATTACGTGCTGTTCAGTTTATAAAGTTAAGCAAGATTTGATTTTTCAAGAACTGCAGAATGGAAGTCAAATCTGGTCAAGTGTCAAAGCAGTGGCCTTGGAGTCCTTCAGGTTTGGACTTTTCTTCTGTTTGGCTTGAAAGTATCTTCTAGGTCATCCCTAAATCCATTTATCTTAAATAATCCTAAAGTCATGTTGTGTCCCTACTCCTGTTACTTCTTTGCAAAGTTGTTTTTTGGGTGGCAAATACATGCCAGTACTCTTGATTCCTCTGGTAAAATACTGTATGGTTGTGAAAATTGCTTAGGCATTTTCAGCTAACATGCAAAAGCTTTATTTACTGAAGGTTCTGTACACCAGAAAAGAATGGGCCTTCTCATACAGTCTTGGGCTGCTCAGGTTATTTCTGGTTTCCAGCAGGTGTAGAACTGTTTCTTATCAAAATACAAAGATAGATGGTGCTGGAGGGTAAAGAATGTATTTATAATGGTCTCGCAGAGAAATGTAAAATGAAGGAGAAGTGAATATTACATTAAAATATTAAGCAAATATACCTTTTGTGAGTGTTTATAACTGAACTGGTGAATTATGGATTGGTGAGACTCTATTTGATTTTCAAAACAAGTTTCAATAAATGGAACATCAAGTCATAAAATATCGGTAACATCCTGAAATAATGAGTTGAATAATTGCATTTTTTTTGTGGCTGTGTTCATACTGCCAGAAAAATGTCCTGATGATTTGAAATAGTTGAAAGTTTTTACCTGTTACTCGAAAAAAAAGAAAAATCCTGTTTATGCAGGATATATAAGAGTTAACCTTCATATGCCTAGCTGTGGACACAGTTTTTCTCTGAAAAGGTAATTGACCTTTCTCTGAATAAACTTCAGTGTAGGAAATACAGAATTTCCGTAAAGACCTGTCTGTATGGGTTTTTTGTCTGCCTGACCACACTGTCAAAATAGCAGTTGATTACCTTTTGAGTTCGTTTTTCAGTCTGGGTGGTAAAATCAAGCTTTTCTAAAAGGTGTGTGGAGACTGAATCTTGTATGAGCAGGTAACAACCTCATGTCTAAAAAAATGATGCATGTTACCAAAAGATTGAATTTCAGAAATAAGACTGGATTCAAATGTTAATGGTAAATGACAGTGACAAAAATTAGAGGACAAATCAGGTTTGCTTGGACTTTTTTCTCAGTGTTTCTTCTGAAGCCTTTTCTTATTCACAGAATACTCATTTCTTTGAGAACCTATAATTTGCCTCTTTGCTCTTTTTATGTTATGCAGAGAAGGCCAAGCCATTATTTTTGTCATTGATAGCAGTGACAAATTAAGAATGGTTGTGGCCAAAGAAGAACTTGACACCCTTCTGAATCATCCAGGTGAGGAGGCTTTTTTCCCCTTCTGTGTCCATATTTGTTATGTTGTCTTTAGAAAAGCCCCTGTCTGACACATTCTGAGTACTTTGCAGATATATTAGCCATTCATGAATATCAGCACAATAAGAATCTTCAACAGCTTGTGGGGTTTTTTTTTCCTATTCACATTTACAAATTGATCATGCTTCAGCTGTCTACACTGAGTTGGATTGGTCTCTTGTTAATCAATATAAATCAAAAGTTGCATTGTTTTCAGAAAGAACAGATTGAGTTGAAAGCTGGAGAGGCTTTTTGTGATGACCAACACAGACAAAAATGTGTCTCCCTGTCTGTTTTTTCCATGAAGACAGCTAATTCCTTTAGTGTCACATTTAACTTTTTTGTCATCTTCATTTTTTTTTTTTTATGCTTTAGCCAGAAGTAAGGAGGGAAAATTTCACCAGTCAGTTTCAATTCCCTGTAGAAGGACACATGAGATGGAAGAGGATATGAGAGAATTCATGATCGGGGTCTTGGTTTTAGGGGTTTGCTTTGGGTTTTTTTTCATGAGGCTGCACCTTCAAAACTTAATTAAGTTTTGAAATCAATCAATTCTTTGCCTTTCCATATAGCCAGCCTTACTGGGATGTGTCTGTAAGCAATATTCAATTTTTGCTTTCAGCACTTTAGGTAGTTGCTCTGCCTAACCAGAATAAAAAACTACATCTAGGAAGTTTAAAAGTGAAATAATCCTTTAATTCCTTAATTACTTATTAAACTGATAGAGCCCTTAACTTTTGGGATTCCCATGCTGAGAATGAGAAGGGAGAAGCTGGCTTGCATTTCTAAGAAAAGTAGTGTGTGATAGGGACAAAGATGTTCCCATGACTTTGTTTTCCATGAAGACTGTATATAACACTTTAATTCATCAACAAAGATGCTGGAGCTGACTGGGCCTTCTTATTCTCATTCTCTAATTTCTTGTTTAAGGATGTGGGTTACCTCAAATGCAGACACTGAAAAGGCAGTGTTGCAAAAGTCAAAAGGAGGATGAGGTGAGCCAAAGGCTGCAGGTGGATTACACAGAAGCCAGGGCACTTCGTACCAAATCAGGAATTAACTGCAGCAGTAAAACCAATTCTGTTGGTAAAATGGAACCACACAGGGCCCAGGGTGAGAGGTAAAGGCTGCTGGAAGAAGTTACTGGTTTAATAGAGGGCAAAAGTGTGAAAATGTTTAGATGGAGGAGAAGCAGCCTTAGGTGGGGCTTTTCATTTAGGCATTAATAGGTCACTGATGCTGACCTAGCAGGTCAGTGCTGTTCAGCTGTTCATGAATTTGTGTCTTCAAGTTACCAAAGACAGGGCTCTGGCCACTGAGTGCAGTCCTGAGAACCAGGAGAGAGCAGTGATGTATTTCTGCCTTGGAGCAGCCTAGCTCCAATACAGCAACAGTGTCACTGGTTTATCAGATTTTAATATATCACATCTAAGAGAAGCAAAGAGCTTTAAAAGTTCTAGTAATGTACAATAAAAGTAGCTGTTAGGTGAATCAATATTTAAGTGGTTTGTTATATCAATATCTTTTTTTGTATTTCTGTTCTGCCTTTCTTGCTGCATACCCTACTTTCTCCTGATCTATGCTTCTGTCTCTGTCATCCTCCTGGAGTGGTTTAAACGTACATGTTTACCTAAGTTTTAAATGGAATTGAATCAATTCCTGTCTCTGAAAATCTCAGCAATCCCTCAGTAAAACAGTTGCCTGTCTTTTTGCCAGGCTTTGGCTGAGGTTGTCAGGTGGAAGGGTATGTGTCCTGTGAAGCATTAATGGGGTTAGAAGTTGTACTAGCTGGGACTTTTTTGTGAATCAGAGCTTTAAATTATTTTTACTTTCATAAATGGACAATGAACTCTTCAAATAACAGCTTGTTTAATGATAACTGTATCATATTTTGGGGTTTTTTTACTCAAACTTCATTCTTCAGCACTTCAAAAGATGATAGTCCGTAGATTACCTGGATTAGATGACGACTCTTGGGTCACTTGACCTCTAGCACATGCTTCTAAACTAAACTGAAATTCTTGTCAACTTGAAATTCTTGGTATAAAATTGCACATCACACATCTAGAGTCTGGAATATTTCTTAAATGTGTTAATTCATAACTACTTGCAGTGAGCAAATGTTAGTTTTCCATTAGTAACTGAAAAGTGTGGGGGGGAAATACTGCACATTAGGAAATAATACAAATTTCTGTGACCACCAGTTTATTTAGCAGATATCTTTGGGTGTACATTATGAGTCTGGGTGGTTAGGCTGTGCCCCTCTCTGATTGTTCAGAAAAACACTGGAAACTTCTTGATTAACTTGGCTGTTGCATATGTGATGCCTGCTAACTTGTAATTGGTTTTAATTTACCCATAACCTGCAACCTGTGGGTACCAGGGTTCATTTAATTATACTGTAAATTAATGTAAAAGTTTCAGTCAGGAGACTCAATAGCTGTTCAGCTGTGGAATCAAAACAGAGATGTAATTATACTGTGCTTGTATTTTGAGACCTTTGACTTGTGTTTATGGGTATCAGAGGAGAAAAGAGCTCCAGGTAGGGTAAATAGTTTGTGAAAATTGTCAGTCTTTTGATCAGCACTTACCATCTCTGAATGAATATGGGGAGGTAGTGTTATCTCCACTGATTCTATGGAAGGGTTTAGTAGGCAGGTGGAAAAGAACATAATTAGGAAAGTTCAAACCATTTCAGCACTGACAATTTGTTAGGATTTTTGGGGGTTTTTATCATCCTCCTGCCCATCAGCAGGGGTGGATGGCTTACGTTTGACATTTTAAAATAAATCCTTAGCTTGTTTCCTATGTGAAATAACCTTTTCTTTTTATGATTTTAAAAAGAGCCTCTGTAGCAATTTTCATTGGGGTGGTAGTGTGTAAGTTCTTTTCCTATCAAGCATTGATTGATAGACTAAAACCTAGATTTTCTCTAATCCTGTATATCATGCTTTGTATAAATAACATGAAAAACTCTGAGAGTTAGTCTTAGTGCTGGTAATTTTTTGGCAGTGTTACATCTGTAATTTTGAAGAGAGTAGGTTTTGTTTCCTTTCATTGACCATATAATCTTTTTGGGGTAATCTGTGAGGTTTAAGCTTGTCTATGTGTAAGTATCCCAGAAATTGCCAGAGTACTTTGTTTGGTCTGTAGTTCTCACTGCTAGCTGAAAGAGCTTCTGGAAGTCCTTCAAGGGAAGGGGGAATAAAGAAGTCCAGACATGTGCATTTTTTTCCAATTTTGTAAATTCAATGAAGTAATAGATGCTTTCCAGGATGCTAAAGGATAATTCAGACTACCCTTCTCAACTGTTGTTGTGATGTTACGAATGAACACAGAATATTTTTTCCATCCATTTTATACATCCAGTCCTCACTAAGCAGAGATGTGCAGTGTTTGTAGGCAGTGGTTTGAGCTCTTGTTCCTCAGCTTGACCAGCAATTCCAATCTACAGCTTGAAGTGTGGGTGTACGGTAGGGGGAGAGGGGTGGAGGATTCCAAGGCCTGCAAGGAAGTTTGTGAGCATTCTGGAAGCGTGCAGCAGAGGCTGGGTGACCCAACAGTGTGTGCATCTTGGTAGGATACAACCTTCAGCGAATTGCAGCTACAGGTGAGCAAAATACTTTCCTGTGTTGTTTGTACCTTGTTAAATGCAGAGATTGGTAAGTGTTGCCTCTTGTCCTGAGGGCTCTGTCTCTGCTCATGCCTAGATATTAAGCACCGTCGACTGCCTATTCTCTTCTTTGCTAACAAGATGGACCTCAGGGATGCAGTGTCATCTGTGAAAGTGTCTCAGTTACTGTCCTTAGAAAACATCAAAGACAAGCCCTGGCATATCTGGTAAAGTTCTCTTTTTCTATCCCTTTATTGGCATTACTTTGTGCATTCCTGTTTTAGCCCTGCCATGCCACTCGCTACTGTATAAAATAAATCAAGTAGCTGAAAGACAGATTCCACATGTGAAAGCAGTGGTAATATTAAAACACTTATGGTGAAACTCGTTTTAAATGTACAATGCATTCATTTAGACTGTGTCTTAAAAGTTTTCACTGCAGAACTGTTAGCCAAGTAATGGAATGGAGCGTTTCCAGTGAAGTCAGAAAGCAGGGTTCGTATCAGAAGAACAGCTGCCATTATATTTTGCTGGGAAATTGAGTAGAATTGTTAGCAGAGTGCTCCTGCTCTATAGATTACCTTGCAGGTTTGAGAATATCAACAATAAAACCTTTGGAGATTTTTTCCACTCTGCAGATGCTTCAGTAAACTGCTGTTGAAAGGCCATTTAGTAAACTGTTCTCTCCTGCATTCAGAGGGACACTGTATTCTTTGTACCCAGTCACATTGGAGGGGATTTTTAGTTGTAGGAGCTAGAGTCTTTTCTTCCTGAAGGATGTAAGCTTTAGAAGGACTTAGTGCTAGTGTTCACAAGGAAAAAACTCTCCTTTTATCAGAAGCGTTTTATAGAAGTTATTTTTTTGTCCTGTTAAAGTCCTCAGCTGTTAAAAATAAAAGTGATATCAGCTAAATGACGCTGAAAACTACCATTTTCATTTTAGGCCCTTTAGTATTAAACTTGATTACCTGGACGTTGTTTTGGGATTGCTGCTTTTTGTCCAGAAATCACACTAATGAATTCGCAAGCTTCTTGGTAGATCATTTTACAGGGAACTGCAGTTACAGTCCAGATTGACAGCTGTGCTGGTTTTTGTAAACTGAAGAATGAACGGCATGTAAACAGTTATCCCCCAGTGATTCAAAAGGCAGATTTACACTGCTCTCAGTGTAGCAGAATAGTTTTATATATTGACAGACACTGCTGGGCTTGCTGCTCCAATGAAGTGTGTACACACACACGCGTAATTCCTTCCTCCAGCATTCTCACCATGTGTAGGAACTGCGTGGGAGGACAGTTGGGCTTGATCATCTTAAAGGTCTTTTCCAGCCTCAATGATTCCATGATTCATGGCTGCTCTTGGAGGGAGTAAACATCTTCTACAGCATTGTCCGAGGAAGGAGGTGCTGCAGAACAAGGTGTCTGCCTTGTGTTCTAGGAATGGTTCCTTCTTCCTTGAAACTGGAATTAAAACAGATCACATCATGAAATGGCGTTTCCCTGTGGGGAAGGTACTCTGTATCATTTGAGGAACAGTCTTCTCCATGGGAAGAAAACTTAAGGAAACTGTACCTGATGCTACTTTGCAATTATGTAAATTAAAAGTATAGTGATGACTCAACTAAAACAGGTATTTTTACAATGTTTTTGTAATTTGATTTGTTTCTTTCAGTGCCAGTGATGCTCTTAAAGGAGATGGATTACAAGAAGGTGTGGATTGGCTCCAAGGTATATCACATGTAATTCTCTTGCTCTATTTTCATTCTGTTAAGCTTTTTCATTTTGTAAGGTTTTTTTCTTTATTATTTCCCTTGTTTTCTTTCTGTCCATTTCTGCTGTCAGATCAAATTACACAGTGAGTACTAAAGCTCTGTCTCATATTTGCCTTTCATTTACCTCCTTAATATACACAAAACATTGTGTGGGCTTCCCTGACCAAAGTGTGTATTACGAAATACTAATACACACTCCCGCAAACAGTGTAGCACTTTCATTTAAACAATACCAGCTCCCACACTTCAATTTCTTGTTGTGGTAGTTCATTTTCTTCTTCAGTTCATTCTTAATGTCCTGTCCCAGTTTCACATAACCTAATGTTAATGTATCAAGAAATGGTGAAAGAAAATAAGCCAGATATGCAGACAAATGCAGTGGTTTTAATTATACACCTTCAGCTCTTTAATCTAGAGCCAAAAGAAGAACTTCTTACACTATAACGATTATAGGACATGCAGACGCTCATAACTGCATGGAAAATATCAGATCCATCTTGGACAATGTCTGACATCCAGCATCTTTCATTTCAAACTTGGTGCAGATGTTGTGTAATTACAAACTTGGTACAGATGTTGTGTCTCCTTCTGTTGTGTGTTCGTAAGGCTCTGGTCTCTCTTTTCCTCTTGCTCAATGTGTAGATTAGTGAAGCGTGGCATAGTTTTGGTAGACTCATCCCAATTTTAGCTCCCTGACTGGCGTTGCCTGTGCTCTGAGTGTTTTGGGTGGTGCGGGCTCAGCTGAACCGCATCACCTGCCTGTGCTGTGCCCCGCTGGCCGCCGGGTGTCAGCGCTGGGCCGGGAACTGAGCCTCCTTCCAAAAGGATAACAGCCGGCCCTGGCCCCGGCTTAACTCATCCCCACTGATCTAGGGACACCAGACTGTCCTTTCTACTTAGACTCGTCCTGCCGACTAGAAAAAGATGGTTTGTTTTACGGAGTTATTGTAGAGTACAAAAATACTCGGTCTTGTTTTCAGAGGGAGAGCTGCTTGCCAAAAATAGTCTTTACAAAGAGATTTACTGCCCTACAGAGGGGCAGTGATGTATCCTCCACCAGCTAAAATAGTTCTGAGGTGGGGAACCAAGCATTGAGTTTCCGCCTCTGCTGTATCCTATCATCATAGAGGCAGATTCCAAGTCATAATTTTTCCTAATTTCAGGCATAGTTCTGGCTTAGTAATGTCTTCTTGCAATGTTCAAGGCCTCTGCTTCTCTTGGAGGAACCTTTTAAGTTTCAATCCAAATTTTGGTTTTGTACATAGCTTCATGCTACTTGAAAGGATCTCAAATGCGTGTGTAAATATTTTCTGACAAAATATTTAAGTTATATATGTAGACTTTTTTAAGTACAGCAAAAGTAGATGCTTCTGCTGTCACTCACATAGCTCTTCATAGCTATTCACCTCTTATGGATTCTTAATTTTCTGAGCTTAAATTCCTCATGGATGGGCTCTATCTGAAAATTTCCTTTAACTCCCTGGTTCAGTGAACCCAAAAGCTTAAGAGGGGTTGAGTTTAAACTGTACTGTTCCCTAACCACGTGTAGTTTGGCAATTAACTGTTTGATGGCTGAATACTTGGATATTTCTAGAACAAATTTTTACTCTTGATTCTCCTCATTTCTAGAGCACTAGATGGAAATATTTGGAACAACTCTGTAGTTATGGTAGTCCTTAAATCACAGCCTAGGGATGCCATAATATTCAGGGGAGGAAATAACACCTGATGAATGAGTGCACAGTTCTCCTTGTCAGCAGCCAAGCTTTCCTTAGTTACCTTTTGCACACCCATTTTACAGCTGGGGTGGCAGGGGCAGAAAGTTTTGTCATTTTTTTTCCCTAATGAAGGCTGAGTTTGCTATTTCCCTATTTTGGAATGGGGCTACCATTGCAATAGCACATCCTCAGTGGGGTAAAACTAACCTGTCTCACAGCATTCCCTCTTAGTGGGGGAAATAGTGCTGATTCCCACATTTTGTAATGGGATGCTGGATGCTTTTGGTAACCAAGAAAACATTTGAAGTGAGTTGAGAAGTGGCAATCAGGCAGCAATATAGAGAAGTGTGGCTACTGAGAGGAAAGTTTTGATGTGAGTTATTCAAAACCAAACTTTAAATCTTTTGCAGTTGGGCAGTTAGGTCATGTTCAGTTATGGGGAAGCCAAAATGTGTACAAGGAATTGACATGCATACTTCACCAAATGAACTTCCAGGTCTTATTCTCATCAAAGTGATCTTATAAGCCTGAAGAATATAAAAAATTAATTAGGTGGAAGAGTATTCCTGTTTAATTGGCAAGGTTTGGGGAAAACAACTTTGCTGTACGGGAATTTAAGAAGTGGAGAAGAGAGCAAGTTGAAAACAACTCTGCGTTGTCCCCCATTCTTGTAACTACACCAAAATATCTATTTTATGTTTTCAAAAAGCAAAATACAGCAAGAATTCATCTTGTGCTAAGACCAGATGTTTCTTTTTATTAACAGATCAGATGCAAGCAATGAAGACATGAGAGATAAATAAAGGATCTATGGCGTTCTTTTACACCCTTTGTCAGTAGGTGAACAAGCACCTTGGAAAGGAAGAATGATTTGAAGAAGATGAACAGTTCAGCTAAAATATCCTATATTGACTTGTTTCAGTTTAGTATCTCTTCCAGGAAAACTGAATGTAGACAACCTAGCACCTCAGGTATGAACATTGATGAATTAAATTGAATCTTGTGACTGGAGAGGGTATTTTCAAAAAAATTGTGTTAAAAATAAACATCTGCATTCATTTGAGTTTTAGGTGATAACTAGCCATCAGGAAATACCCCTCTGTTTTTTGGGGGGACACCTTTTGAGCAAATGGGAATATTTATTTTCCAGAGAAAGAATAATAAGCACTTCCTGAAATACAGCTACATGGGATACCTACTGATTTTAGATGCCCAGTTTAGGCATTTCTGCCATTTTTTTATATTAAAGTTTGACATTGGTTTTTATTATCCATCTATGAAAGACTTCTCTAAGAATATTTTGATTAAAGATGCAAGGATTTAAATGTTCAGTGTATTTGCTATAGATGATTGCAGATGTTTTTAAGGAATTGCTTTTAATGAAATGTTACACATTGTTTTTGTGATTGTGCCATGGTTATATTTGCATTCCCATCAATAAAACTTCTAATATATGACATGCCCTGGTTGGGTTTTTTAACTTTAATATGCTCATTGATGGTCTTTGCATCCTAGAGATTTTTGGCTTTCTGTTCGTTTCACTTGGAATCTGTTTATCCATTTTCCAGAGGATATAGCACTGTGTACTGTAATAAAACGGTATCTCTGTTGCCAAGGTTTTTTTATTAGTTGCATGTATTTTTTACACTACCTAATCAACTAGACTGCTCTTGCAGATATTCAAGGAGCATATGAATCACAGAAAAGGTCAAGCTGGAAGGGACCACAGTGGGGTCATCTGGTCCAACCTCCCTGCTCAAGTAGGGTCATCCCAGAGCACATGGCACAGGATTGCATCCAGGTGGTTCTAGAATATCCCCCAGGAGGGGGACTCCACAGCCTCTCTGGACAATCTGTTCCAGTGTGTGGTCACTGCACAGTAAAGTTCCTCCTCATGTCCAGGTGGAACTTCGTGTGCATCAGTTTCTTGAAAGTTGTATTTTGAAAACACAGTTAAGGGACAGCTCACTGGTTTACTAGATCATTATTATGAAATGTGTTATATACTTCTGTTGTGTATAAAGACAGTTTTACTTTCAAGAATAAATTTAATAAGCCTTCTGGCTTCAAAGATGTACCGTAGCTAACAAATTAAAAACTTAATTTTTGTTCTGCCACCTCTTCCCTTTCAATCCCTCCTCCCTCATTCAGGAAGCAAGCAGACTGACCCTGGCAGTGCTGAATCCTCCATTTAACTCAGTGATTACCTGATCCCTGTGGGACCTGTAATATGCAGCTCTTGAAAAAGCTTCCCCCCACATCCATTAGCATATAAAACACACAAATGTTCTGTCAGCATGCCTTCTAGGCCTCACCTAATAGAGGAATATTTGGAGCAAAGGGAGCTGTCTGAAATGGGAGAGCAGTCGTGTAGTCTTAGTTAAATAGTTAAAATTAACTTCCCTGCTTTGCCAGAAGAAAATCTCACTGTAAGAAATCTTTCTTACAGGCTGCTATGGTTCTTACAGTTGAATTTGTCATGGAAGTATTTTCATGTCTCTTTCTGTGACACCTTTGGCCTTTTGTCAACTCTGAATCTAAGTATCTATACAAAAATCAAATACAAAGGAAGAACAGTAGTATATATTTCTGAGAAGTTTTCCTCTGAATTGTGGGCAGATCATTTTGTGGTTTACTTTGCATTGGATAATACAGTAATTAAAATAATGACAGAATGGGTTGGAAGGGCCCTTAAAGATCATTGAGTTCCAACTCCCCTTTCTTGGACAAGGGACCCTTTCCACGAGACCAGGCTGCTCAGAGCTCCATCCAGCCTGGCCTTGAACACTTCCAGGGGTGGGAAGATCACAAATTCTCTGGGCAATCTCTGCCAGTGCTTCACCACCCTCTCAGTAAAGAATTTCTTTCTAATAGCTAATCTAAAAGTATTCTCTTGAAAATAATACTTGTAAAAACTGTTTTGCTATGTATAAGTATTTTGGAATTATTGTGGTTCGCTTGTATGTCTTGTCTAAATGAAACATTTAATTTTAAGTTAACAGTTTCTTTTCTACCAAAGAAAATTTAAGTTCTTACATAAAATCTGTCTGCATTTCTGACTTCCTTGAATAGTATGGATCTTGATGGCTTTCTGATTATTTTTCTTTATTTTGAACTACATAAAGTGCTATGTTTATCTTGTGGGTTGCCTTTACTGTCATGGGAAGCTGTTTGAACCTACTGCTTTGTTATTCCATCCACAAATCTGAGGGAAGTACTCTAATATCTTTTTTTTTTTGCTCGCTAATGTGGTTAGTAAGTGCTTTTTGAAAACAGCAGTTAGTTTTTTATTTTATTATTGTTCCCTGTCTTGTTTTTTTGGTGTTTGATTTTGTTCTGCAACATCTCTTTCTGTTCCTCCCCTATGGGGCCACTTGTCTGAATGAAGACCTGTTGGAAGGAGTGGAAATGGGAACAGTCCTATTAGCAAAACGCTGGATTTTTGATTCCCCCCCCCTTATTACTGCTCCAACTGTTATCTGTCCCTTTCTTTTAGAACATTTGTGATCATTCTGTGAACATAAAACCTCCTGAGGGAATCTCTGCATGTTTACCTCTCCTTGCCACCTTGGTGTACAGGCATAGCTCACCAACATCCACAGGTGCTGCATCCCTGAGTTGCTCTAAAAACGTTGAATTTGGTACAAGGATCATGTATTGCACAAAATCCTCGTGTATGTGTGCAAAAAGGCTGCTCTGGAGTTGGTTTTTGTGGCTGTCAGACTTCCATGCCATTCTCCCATTACATTTAGGATGTTAAAGCAATGAATGAGTTCTATCTGGGTGCTCCAAGACAGTTTGCATTGACAAGTTCATGGTGCCTGAGGAACAAAGCAGACAAGGGAATGTTCACTTTCTTGATCCATGTCACTGTAGGTGTCTGCATTAAGTGGTCACTTGAAGGGCAGTAGAGTGACCAGAAGGACTTGGGGAATTTGGTCTTTACACCCCCACTCAGTGTTTTGTGCTGTTGCTTCTGTGCAGGCTGCCCTTGTACTTAATTATTAATTTCCTTTAAATATGCCTGGTCAGGCTTAAGACTGTAGCATTTTCAGCTGAAATATGGTGCAATTGTTTTCACATACAAAGTGTTGCCTTCTAGGTCTCTTGACTGAGGAGGGGGGCTATCAGGTAAATGTGTAAATCCTGATTTTCCTAGCTGTGCCTCTCTAGTACTGAGAGCACCAGTCCATGGGAACCTTGTGTTTAACTACTACTTGCAGCTGTGCTGAGAGCCTGCATGGCCTCAGCACTCCTGGGCAATTTCACATGAAGCAAGTGCAGTTCTAAGTGAGAGGATGTAAATGTAATGGAGCCTTCTTGTAATCTCAGCCCTCTAACTGTAATTTGCTTGGGGTGTTTTATTTACTAATATGAAAGATAAGCTGCTGTAAAAGAGCAGACCTAACAGCTCAGCTTAGTTGTCTGCAGACAGGCATTCTGATGTGGTAATATGTGGAATGGTAACGTTGTACTTCAGAGCTTCTGTAAAACAGCTGTGCAGCTGTTTTGGAAAGCAGTTTATCTCTTAGAAGCTTTAACTAGGAAATATCATTTTGTTGGTAATAAGAAGTGAAAGTAATGCTGATTCAAAATGCTTGTCTTCAAAAGCAAACATTTATTAAGCCAAGAAATGGTGTTTAATCTCAAAAGGGGTGGGGCTGGGGGGGAAGGTTTGGTTTGGTTTGGTTTTTGGTTTGTTCGCTTTAAGTTTTACTTGTTTTTAAAGTTTTACTTGGTTGGAAAATCACTTTTTTATGATTAATTCCTGTCATCCATTTATTTAGTTCTTTCTGGCCTGCCTTATTTCCATTTTACAGAAATCCTTACAAATCTTGCTTCTCAACTTTTTGTTCTGCTTCTTTTAACTTTTGCTGAGTACTCTGCTAGTGAAACTTTGCAGCTCCCTTCCCTGTTTTGGTTTTGGGTGGGTTTTTTTGAGAAACAAAATAGATAATGAGAGAACGTCACAGAAGACAGGACTAAAAAAGCAAAAAAGGGTACTACCAAGAAGGGCTCCAACTCTCCTCTTTCAGAAAGGTCAGGAAAGTTTGCTTTCAAAGGTTAACTTGATATGCCCTGATCCTTTTTTATTATTTTTCACAGCCCATGCTTGACTACTTAAGTTTAAAAATGCGCTGTTACTATGCAAAACTAATATTGTGTGTAATAGCTAATCAGAGTTCAGAACTTTAAATGATCTCTTGTAACAGATGCCAAGTGTTTTTAGTAATATTTTGTAACCATGCTCTAGTTCAAGGCTCTGTAGCTCCTGTCACAGTAAGTTACATCATGAAAGCATCTGTGTTTGTGTCAACCAGCATTTTGTAATTAATTTGCCACTGTTCAGTCAGATGGATTACTACTTAATTGGTTGAATTTTTCTGGCCATATGACATTCTTGCTCTCACAAGTACACCATGTATGTGATAATGTTCTGTTCTCCTTCAGTGGATGTCAGGATCTCACCATGCATGTTCAGGTTTTCCACTCTTCTAATGACAGCATGAAACCCCCTCCCACTACTCTTTTTCAAAATCAATCCTTGAAATGAAAGCTAGGCTCTTAATGTCTCTTGTCTACCATTAAATGATCTTGTGTTCTCCAAACTGTTTACCAGAAGATTAACTTAATTGTATTACAATTGCATTACTCATGCACCAGCTCAAAAGGGGGTGTTTGTAATTCCTCTGGGATTCAGGGAGCACCTTTGAAGCACAGGGTAACTTGTGTAGTAAAAGAAGTGTAAATTTAGCAACTTCATGCTAGGCAGTCTTTTTGCAAACAACTTTGAAGATCACTAAGTAGATTGAAGGCCTAGCAAAAGAGTTACTGAACCAAATTTAGTTGCTGAAGAGTTGCCTAACAGTTCTCAATAGAGGGAAGAAAAGACAGTAAGGAAGGATTTAAAAAATCAAGGAAATTAGGATGTGTGGAAGAAGTTTCTTTGGGCTGGACTCATGCTAGTGAATATTAAAGAAACCTAAGCCTCATGAGGCTCAGTGAGGTAACCATGATAAATGATAATAGTGGGTGCTTGGCTATAAGGCTCCCTACTGATGAGAGCAGCCCCATCAAACTGCTTTTATAGAGCAAGAGAGCTGGTGCTGAGAGCCTGGTATCCTTATCTGTGTGGCCTGAGTTTCCTTCAGCCTGAGCCTTTCCAAGGGCTTCTCAGTCCTTGGAGCATGCTGTACACCCTTGGCTTTGAGGTGTAGTTTCATCCAAAAAGAATTCAGTTTGTGTCCTCCCAGCCAATTCTGCGCTGTAAACAAAAGCACTGTTAGTGAGGATTATCTTTAAAATACCCTTGTGACCTGAATTAATGCACAAGTGGAGGCATGCCTGTACAAACTTAAGAGGGAAACAATCCCAAAGTTTTAAAACCATGGAGTTGAAACCATGTGAAAGAACAGCAGAATTTGGCAAGAGGTCTCCACAAACCAAGGTTCCCCAGGAAAAATGCCAGTGAAGTATTTGGGAAAAATAAAAGTTTACAGTATGCTTCACTTGGAACTTGGGAAAGTTTATTCCACAAATACAGGATATAACCATTGGACAGGGATTAAGGGGTAACTCTTCCAACTTGAAGGAAATGGCATAATGTCACTTGTGAAAAATAGGCAGTCATGAGTAAATAATAATAAATATTAAAATCTTTATTTCAATAATAAAAGAGTTATCTGTCTGGCATCCTTGCTGTTCCTGGCATCATCTGTATTTATGATCACACAGCTTTAAAGGTGTTACTAGGAAAAGAACTTTGCAGTTTGTTTTTTTTTTAAACTTAAAATATCACTCTGCAAGTAAATCTCTCTTTGTTTAAATTTTATCCACCAATATTTATTAGCATAAACTGAATGGGAAAAAAGTGTCTAAAAACTGGTGCAAAGAGTAACAAATGGAACCAATGAACCAGAAAGTGGATGTTGTTTTCAGTGATAGCAATATTCCAACGATTTTGTTCATCATTTATTACATCATCAATGGATTACATTAAAGCATCTTGGTTCCAGTTTCACATTTTTATCTGTGAGCTGATGTTCACCAGTCATTAATTCTTGCTTTAGAGGTGTAAGGACTGATGAAGGGTTTTTCTTCAAGGGCAGAAGACGTTTCTGCTGGGAAAGGTGGTGCTTTTCTCTTGTAACACTTGTTTTTATTCCCCCTTCACCCCCCTTTTTTAAGGTGCTCTTTTACATTCTTAGGTAGTTTTCAACAGGAAAGTGTTACTCTGTTTTGAGATGCTTAAAACCTATGCATAATTGTTTTCTAAGTCCTCTGCTGAGCTTTAAATCAAGAGCAAGTTAATGCTCTAAAAATTTTTTGGCAGCAGTTTCAAAGCAGGCTAAATTGATCTATAAACTAATCCAATCTAGAAAGCATTGCTGTATTTTGCAAATAAGTTTTGAGTCTTTCTTTCATTGGTGCCAATATAAAATAAGATCAATCGCTATTATGTTAGAAAACAATTGCAGAACAGCCACTTCAGTGCTGACTTACCAATATTATTATATATACATATAATAATAATATAATAAAGCTACGTTGTAGCTTTACAGTTCCTGGAAATTAAAAGACATACATTCAAAGTCAAGTCATTTAGGTTGTAGGAATATTTTTAAGTACCAAATTTCCTTTTTACCCATTCCATAACTTTTAAAGTACTACCTAGTTCTCTGTCTACTCTGATATGTCATGCACTGATTTAAAAAAGCATTAAAAACCCCTCTTTTTTGTGAATAATAAGTCTTATGCTTTCCTTGAGGTGTGTGTTCTGTCATCATGACAGGTAATGCATTTTAGTAAGCCCTTAATTTATGCAGGATACAAAATATCTGTGTGATTTCTTAAAGGCTGTAGCAATGCCTAAATTGTGAAGTGAATGACAGGTGATCTGATATTGGCATCATACTAAATAGGAATACTTCAATCAGTTCCTAATACAAAGAAAAGCTGACAGCTTTATCCAGAGAATTGATTTACCACAGAGATAATGTGAGCCTTTATTTTCAGCAGCAGTTCAGCACACCCTGAAAATTGGAAAAAAACAGAGTACATCTACTATTTATGAACTACAGTAAGTGCATTCTATAAAATACCATCTTCCATTGTAGAGAAACCCCTTTAGTCTTCATAGTCATATTTATTGGAGCAGAGCTGTGCATTACATACAGAAAATATTTCTAAAGAACAACATCAGATAAAAAGACTGTTTCAGGCTCATATCCCCATTAGCCAGATGTCTCCTTGTGATGGTGTTTACTTTGCTGAAAAAGCTTTTCTGCCCTGACTTTACTAACAACAAATGCTTGAGTGAGGAAACATGGATTACTCGGAATTTTTGTTCTCGGGCATTAAAAGAAATAGTCTTTCCCCTACTAAAGGTTTTGTTGTGTTGGGCTTAAAAAGAAAATAAAATAAACCCCACAAAACAAATGAGTGTGTGTGTGGGGTCAGTTATGCTGTACTTACCCAGCTAACCAGGCAAAATCTGATCAATGGTCACTTGAATTCTTACAAACTCGGCCTCTAAGATTTCTTTCTTACCCTTTTTCTGTGCGTTACACAGACTGTGTACTGTTATGTGGAACTTGCATGCCAAGAATTAGACTCTGTTTTTCTGTTTGTTCTGTAATAAGATTGAAGTATTTTCTCCCTGTTTGGAATAACTTATGGATATAATTTGCATACATAAGAAAAGGTCTCTTCTTTGTGTTCTCTCTCTCTTTTTTTTTTTAATGTTCTCACTGGAAGCTTAAATGGACAGGAAAATAAGTTGTTCCATGAAACCAGATGGGATTCTGCAACATTAGCAGCCAAAAGCTTTTATGATCCTGTTTGGCTCAATCCATAAGAATTCTGCTTGTTAGAGACTGGTGTACTTAGAGTCATTTTTATATACAGAATATTTTACAGTGTATTTCTCCAGACACTAAAGATGCTTATTCCTTTTGGAATATGCTTATACGCATGCTCAGTATGAATGTGGTAAGGGGTTACTTTACATACATAGATATTCTAATTTTCAAACATTTTTAATAATATTTTATACAGGGTCCAGAACATTGGGTTAAAAAATATCCTGTGTTGTGAAATCCAGCAGGAAAGACAAGGGGTGGCATTGGTGTGCCTGCAGTCAGTGGTTCTAGGAAGCCTTGGGGTCCAGGGACTAGTCTAAGGAAATCTTTGGAAGGTAATTAAGAAAGGCAGGTCTGCTGTCCAGAGGCTTAAATTTACTGTATATAGGCTTGTACCACAATTTAAATGTGCTTAGTAACCTGCAAATGTTAAAATGTACTTTTATGTACAGGCATGGAAATACAGTAAGCCCATTAGTATAGTAATTTGATTTTATATTTGAAAGTGAGTAGATTTGTAGAGAAAGGTGTATATTTATTTGTAACCACACATCTAATATTCAAAAGACATTCTAGGTGGAAAAGTGTTAAATTAATTACAATGTATAAGTACCTGGTAATGTATTTCATGGATTTCTTTTGTGTGCATGTAAGACACCTCTTTTTGAAAGCTCTTGCATTCTTATGAACACTAAATTATTTTTGCTGCTTTTTACACTATATACGATATATGTTAGAATTTGGGTGAAATCAGCTTACTGAAGCACTTTGTTTAACCACAATTTTTTGAGGAAGGCTGGTGGTGAATAGACAGATTGCCTTAGCAGGTGAGCAGACTCAGAGCAGGATGGTTTTACAGGGAGCTCATTACATGAAGTGCAGACTTTCCTGAGCTCCAGTTAGGGAGGGTGGTTTGCAATCATTAACATTGGTAAAAGGACAAGTGAGCTTAATCTTTATTTTGGATTCACACAAGTTTAATTGATATGAGGTGCTGTCAAAAATGTCTTGGGAGCCTTCCAGACAAGCTGTGCTAATCTGCTGAAAGTTGTCAAATCTTCTGAAATTAGGTCCATACATCCCACCACAGTATGAGGCGAGTGCTTTTTGTTCCATGCCCAGGTGCAGCAACAGTCTGCATTAAAAAAGATTCTGTAGGTGGGTTGGTGGTTTCTTATTTTGTACTTTACAGTTAGTTTCCCCTTTTAGCACTTTTGCAACTGGGTAGGCATAAATGTCACAAATTTACAAGTGAAAAACAAATAGAGTGGAAAACAAATAGAAGAGGCTTTCCAAAAAGTTGATTTAAAGATTTTAATTCCTAGACTGAACTTTGGCCATAGGTAGCACGGTGTATAAAACTTATTCAAAATAATAAAGAACACAGTTACAGTCTCAGAAGCTGCTGTTTAACCCCATGAGTCATTTCCAGCTGTCTTCTCCAGACATGAAGGCATTTGAACAATAGCAGCTGACCATGTGGCTGTCTTTTAAACCATTTTCAGTAAATCAAATGGAGGAACTTTGTGTTTACAGTTAAAGGATGAGGATTGCTGGAAGCTGTGCAGCACATACTTTACAGCAGGAGGTCATGGCTAGATAGAAAATAATCCTACAAATACTTGCTAACATCCTTCATCTGTGTAAAAACATAGCCAAGACCCAACTCTTCCATTCTGCTGGTCGCCTTCATTTTAAAGTATAAATTAGAGATTTGAAAATCATCAGTATTTGTTTCAACATCTGGACAACAACACTGAAAAATGGCTAGGAAATATTACACATGATGACTCCTTTATGTGTATTTATTAATTCATGGTCTCAGGCCACCTATTAAAAACCTGCCGTTACAGATTATAGACTGGAAAGGAAGAAGACAGGTAAGGCCCTGTTCATTATTAAAATACTGTTGCTATTTATGCCACATCTACCTACAGACATGTGCTGTAAGAGCCTGGAAAATGGGAGTGCTTATTAACAAGAAAAAGTAGCAGAGCCATATAAAATCTTTCGATAGATAAGTGCATTAACATGTATGAAATGGAGAACTGAACTTTGCTTCTGCATAGCAGAGTTGCACCTCAAAACATAAGACCACTTCTTACTGTAGCAATCCAACAAGGGAAACAGTTTGAGGATGTTATTTTCATCTAAAGTTGTGTGAAATATGCTTGCAGGCAAAATGTTTAGTTTGGAGGTTTTAAGACTAACTTCTCCCTTAGTTATGACTTTAATGTATCAGGAAAGTTCTAAAAGAAGGGTGTGAAAGGAGGACTCCTCCTAAATCAGCATGAGGGAAACTTGCTTTCCTTTTTGGTATCCAAACAAAACAAAAGATTTGACTCAAGATTTTAAGGACCCATAAAAATAAGGAAATTCAAAAAGCACAATTAAAATTTCACCATCTGCTCACTCTAAATCAGCAAGGAGAAGGGGGAGGTTTCCCTTCTGCATAACCATTATAATCAGAATTGCAGTAGAAAAATTAAGTGGATGTGGAATAGGCACAGCACTCTCCCCTCTCTTATTCGACATTCAAGTGACACTCTGAGCAGGATGAATTATGAAAAAAATGTATTGAGAGCCCCTGCTTGACATTTTCCTCTTCTGTGCAATTCTATCCCTCTGCAACTGTGTTTTAATGGTTTCTCGCTGCCTTTGATGTTGCCACATTACCTCATGTGGGCCACATGTGAGCACTTTAATCTGAGGGGGAAAGGAACCTGTTTGCCCCATCTGTTTTGGCTTGCACGTGTTGGTGCTGCTGTTAATGCTGGCAGCTGTGCTAATGTGTGAGGCCACCTGCCACATGGCAGATACTGCATCTTGGGGTAAAAGCTGAGCTTTCCCCCCTTTGCTGGAGGTGTAGGTGGCTAAATCTGAGTTCCTGCTGGCAGTTCCCCTTTTATTATTTTAAATGTGTCATAATTATTTACTCTTACATCATGTGATACTCAATTACTCCAGGGTACAAAAAACCCAGAAAGGGATTATCTAACCTGTGCCATGTTCATCTTTATATTGATACAGTTATAGTATTTTGATTAGTTTTAATATTTTTATTATTTGCCTGCAGTAGAACTGTCATTTGGTGTGTTCCTGTGTTTTCTGCTTTTAGATGCAGTGAGGAAAGGAGGAACAGATTTGAGCACAAAATGTTACTGTTTGGGATTAGCATTTCTGATTAGGTTGGCTCTTTGTTCTTGGACAGGCAGAGTCCTGGTAATGCTTCATGCTGCCCTGTGGTGCCCCTCTGGGCACGTGTGGACAGCCTTTGGATGCAGCAAGGTGTTCTGACTGTCTCTGTGTGCAAACCACTCACCATATTATACTTAACTACATCCTGAGGTGATTATGAGGATTAATTAATGCTTATATCCTTTGAAGATACTGGATGCTTTATAAATGCTAATTATTATATTCAGGTTTGCTACAGCTTAGGGATTAGATCTTACTTAAGCAATAGGTAGGGAAGCTATGAGACGTATGTGGCAAAGAAGAATTAAAAGTAATAAACAGTCACAGAGAGCCTAAGCCTCCCTGCAGCCTGTTTGTACAGTCCTAATAAATTGTCGCTTTTCTAATTTGGTTTTGAAACCTAAGTACTTCAATTTTAAATGTCAGAAGGAGTGTCTCCTCTATAATGTTCCATCGGGGGCTCTGCTGTTAACATTTTGCAGTTTTAACTTCAATTGCCGTTTCTGTGAGAACTGGCAACTATGTGTAGATACGCTAAAAAATGTGGTTTCTTGTTTTCCTCTATACTGTTCTGGAATTAAACATTTCATGGTTTTGTGCAAAGCTTGGGGCATCTGTATCACGGAGAGAATCATCTGCTCCTTGACTGGACGCTAAAAACTGGACAGAACTTTGTGTACCAAGTGCTGGTCCCCTGACTAAGGTTTGTGACTGGTAACTATTCCATGAGAAAGCTACTTCCTGTAAGTGTGATAGAACCAGGTAGTCCCAATTCTGACTGGTTAAAAATTTAAGTGCCCGTCCAATATCCAGCTGTGTCTGTGTTTTTAAAATCCACATCAAAGCTATATGAGACTTGAACTATACAAAGCAGAGCTGTTTGCACATTTCTTAAAGATTTGCTCATAGCTGAGGTAAGAAAAAGTGGACAGAAAAGCAGACAGTAGGCTTTTTTTTTTTTCAGACTGTTTTATTGCTGCTGCTGTGCAGATGGACACACGGTACCAGCTTCATATCTGCTTGTCACTATGGCACAGTGGCTAAGAAAGAGATTTGGATATGGATCAAGGTGAACAAATGGAAAAAACCTTACAGAAGAGAGGTGATCTCTTGTGGCAGGTTACCCAAAGAGACCCTGGAGTTGGAGATATTCAAAAGCCATCAGGACACAATCTGCTCCAGGTGGTCCTGGTTGAGCAATTTGAGGTGGTCCTGGTTGAGCAATCTGCTCCAGGTGGTCCTGGTTGAGCAGGGGGTTGGACCAGGTGACTTCCTAAGGTCCCTTCGAACCTCAACCATTCCACAGTTCTGTGAGATGGCACAAAGCAAAAAGGAGCTGATAAAAAGGTGTAAGGTGGAGGCAGTCACAAAGAGCATCAGAGATGCTCACAAAGAAAGAAAGTGTGGTTCTGAATTTAAAATCCTAGCGTCAGGGTTAGACTATTTTACCAGTAACTCACACTCAGTAAATCATGAAGGTTTTGTGCATCACCTCGATCTATAAAATGAGGATAGTATTTGTCACTGTGCTGTTGCAATGGGAAGGTCATCTGTTGGTATAGTCTGATGTTAAGTCAAGGGTGGGCATAACTCTCGGAGGGATAAAAATGAAGGGTTTGGTATTAAAAAGCCCAAACGCAAACAAAAAACCAAACCAAACTCCTTTATAGGAAGTAAACTTTTTAAAAGGCAGGAGAACCCCTTTCCTCCAAGCCACTTTTCGTCAGCAAGAGTGGTCTTGAACTTATCTTTAAGTGACAGAGATGAGAGGTGAAGCCCCAGCCGCTGCTGCCGTGTACTGCTGTTCGATGCCAGTGTTTACAGCGCTGGGCAGCAGGCACAGATGTTGTGGCAGCTAGACTGTGCCCGGGACAGCGCGAAGCCAGCTCCTGACTTTGCATGGACAAACGAGTGCAGATCTCAAAGCTGGCCCGACTTACAAAGCAGTAGGCTGGCGCTGGCGTTTGCAGTCAGTCAGGAGTGTAAATTCTCAAGGCTGCCTATCCTTTTTCTTCAGAGGTTTGTTTTTTTTTTTTTTTTTTCACCTCTGATCTTTTCTCTTTGTTCACACTAATTATGACCCATTAACTTAAAGAAAAACAACAAACCCAAACCAAACACAACGCGCCACCCTCCCGGCGCGGGGGCGGCGGACAGCGTGCGGCAGTCCCTCCCCCTCCGCGGCCATCGCTTCCCTCCCGCGGCCCCGGGCGCTCGGCAGGGCAGGGGCCGGACCCTCTCTGCCTGCCGGGGCGCGGACGAGGCTCCCCCCGCTCCTGCCACTACCCCAGCCTCCCTCGGCTCCCCACCGCCCCGCACACCCCCCGCCTCCCAGCGCGGCTCTCCCTGCCCGCCCCGCCGGCAGCAGGGCAGGGGCAGGGGCGGGGGCGGTGGAGCGGCGGCTCCTCCCCGGGGCGGAGGGACGCGTTCGCCGCCGCCTCCCGCCGCCGTGGGGACTCGGTGCCGGGTGGCTGCTGGCGGCGTCTCGTGTCCCGTCTCGTCCGGTCCGGTCCCGGGGATGTCCGGCGGGGGCAGCCGGCGGCGGGCCGGCCCCTCCTGGCACAGCACTTTCTCTCGCTTCTTCTCCAGGAGCTCACCCGGCGAGGGGGCGGCGAACAGGTACGCGGGGCACGGGAGCGGCGCGGTGCCACCTGCGCGGCCGGGGGACGCCGGGGGCGCGGGGCTGAGCGGGGCCTCTGCCCGCGTTGCGACACTGGTGGGTGGCGGGGCAGCGGGAGGAAGCGGGTGTTCACCGTGGGGAGCCCGGGCGTCCCGGGGGCCAGGGGCGGCTCCTGGGACAGCGGCGGGCCGGCGGCTTGTCCGGCGGAGCTTCGGACCGGGGTGCGCGGCTGGCAGCTGCCGCCATGGCCGGAGCGGGCGGGCTGTGCTGGGGCAGCGCTGCGGTGCGGGCACGGCTCCTGCTGGGGCGATGGGACATGGGGGCTCCCTGCGCGGTGCATCGAGCACCCCCGGCCCCGCCAGGCTCAGCGGAGTCCCTGTGGAACCTGCGCTTGCTGGAATAGCCCAGCCCGGGGCTTCTCCGCCGCCGCAGTCAGCGTGCGGTGCCCCTTCCTTGGGGACTGAAAGCAGGGCAGGGCGCTGAGGTCTCTGAGGGGTTTGAGGGATTTGTTTGTTTTTCCTTTTCAGTTTTCACGCTGAAAGTTTTCTTTTGGACTGGCGTAAATCAGGCGTTAATGAAACATAAATATTACTGATGTGTTTAAGTCTCAATGCAAAATTTGTGGTTTATGGAAACTTGGTTATTAATTTTTTTTTTAGTGCAGGGAGACTTTACTAGATGAAAAGGTTTGGAAACTTCTTGTGTATTTGTTCCTCTTCCTTTTTTTCGGTTTTTTTTTCCCTTTTTATTTTTTCTACTGGTGACTGATTTCTGTCTGTAAGTAGGAAAGAAGCACAGATAAGTTTCCTTCAGTTGCTCAGGCAGCCTCATTGTTGGCCCAAGTTAATGAGCATATTTTTGTGGTGAAAAGGTGTTAACTGCCTAGGCCTTACTTCCTCGGGTGTAATATTTATTTTTTGCTTTTAACATGTTGGTTTTAATCTGAGTCATTCCTGATAGTGCATAGGTTTGTGTTTAAACTGACAGACAGCAAATACTGTTTAATCAGATGGACAGTGGCTATCGCAGTAGTTCTTTCAGTGAAAAGCTTTAGGATCTTGCATTGCATATTCTCAGCAATCATGGGAAATAAAGAGCCTATTGGTGTCTTACACTGACCATCTTAAATGGTCTTGTAAATGCACCATGAGGATTTTTAACTTTGGGGTTTTTGTTTTACTGAAAGCATTTGACATGCCAGTACACCACCAAGGACCCACTGGTCATTTATAAGCAGAAAACGTTGCTTTTTTATTTCCTGAAAAAAAGAACTCAGGAGCAAGGCTGCTGAATCAAGGACATCTTTACAATTGCTGGAATATCGTGCCTATTTTGTCTGGCGGGGGTGGTTAAGATATGGGAGAAGGAGAAGGTTTGGATCTGGCTGAGGACCTGGAGAGGCAACAGAGAGGTTTCATCGCATGACTCCTTGCCAGCTCCCTACAGCTGTAGTTTGGGATAAACAAGAAAGCCTAGCGGTCACCTTGCTAAGGAGGAGAGTGATGCCACTTCAGTGGTTTGTGCACTAAATGGCCTATCTGTAGGTAGCACTCATGGCAGACCTACTCCACTTAACTTGGGGCTGCAGTCTAATCTTTATCTCAATCACAGTTTCATTTCCTGCAGCCAAGAGCCTTTTCTTTATTCGGAAGCTGGGATAGTCCACGCAGATATGAAAAGGCTCTGGCCTCTTGGCCGCGTTCTTGAACTCCTCCCGAGGTTCGCTGCAGGGTGGTGGCGGTGGCCGTGCCTCCTTCCTGGAGGAGGAGAGCGAGAACCCTCGCCATCCCGAGTCCCATTTGGTATGTTAAGGAGCTTTTCCTTGTTGTGCTGGGCTGCAGCGTGGCACGTTAGTCAGGAATGCTGACGTTCTCGTATTTGGTTTCCACTGGCAGCCTTCTTCACAGATTAGCGTAATTGCATGCATTACCCAGCGCCGGGCTGGGATGAGTGCCGCAGGTTTGCTCCTCGTGTTTATTTAGCGAGCTCGGCCGTGTAGCAGCATGGATCGCTGAACAAAGCACGAGTGCGGGGAGGGGGGACCAAGGCTGCTCTGGGTGTTTGTTGTGAAGGTGTGGAGTGCGTGGGCGAGGTGGGAATGCAGCTTTTGTGAAGGGCTCGGAGAAATGTATGCACCGGCATGGCTTCCCCTTCAGGTTATCGGTACGGTGGGACCAGACTAAGTTTGAGAGATACATATAGAAAGAAACTTTTCTAGTGAGGTATTTTGCCTACTGATGGATTTCAAAAAAGTAGAAGACCTAAGTAAAGGGGGCAGGAGAGGGAGCAGTATATTGCATACCCTCTGTGTGCCTTTACTGACCTCTGGAGACATGCATCACACTTGATGTCTCTGCAGAACATGATGGTTTCCTAAGTTTTAAAAGCATGCAGAAATGAGCCCGTGTCTGTCCAAAAGTCATTCTCCATCTGCTCCCGCAAATTAGGCAGTGGTGGGTGGCTGGAAGCTGCCAGCTTTCCTTCCCCCAGCTGCAGAGCTGCCCCTCAGCTTGGTAGGGGATGGAGCTCTTGCCCACTCATGCTCCAGACCGTGTTCAGATTTACCTGTAAAAACACAAAAGCCAAAACCCAAGCCTACTGTGACCCTGGTTTAGAATAGGAGGAAGGGGATCGGGGGAATTACATAGTGTGTTAATCAATGTCTTAGACTCTTCTGAAAACCTCATTTGACGAAGAGCTTATGTTAATAACTTGCCCTTACAGCAATTTGTAGCTCTGATGAACATGAGACTCGCTGGAGGCTTGCTTGCTTGCTCGTGGAAAAAATAAGCTGTGCAGATTAGTTGCAAGTTTTGTGGCAGCAAAAAGCACAGTACATGTCTTAAGAGTTCACTTGGCTTTTACATAAAATGTAGCCAAATGGAAAGCATCTCCCACCCAGTGCTTGCCTGCTGCTTAAGTGTTCTGCAGAGTTGGGGCTGCTTTGAGTGGCTCTAGTGCTCTTCATTCCAGGTGTTTATCATTGACCTCCATCCAAGGAAGTTATTATAGTTACAGTCATTATGCTCTACTGGACTATTTGCTATTTTCAGTAATACACAGTTGGTTATTGGTTACCACAGTGTTTGTCCTGGAGCAGCCTACATCTCCAGGATGACAAAACCCAGTGGCATTTTCACTATTCTAATAGAAGTCTTAATTTTTTTTTTTTTTTTTTATTGCTAATACATGTATCTTTAGTCCATCTAGAAGAAGACACAGCTTTTATACTGTAAGTCAATCTACTGCAGATTGTTTCAGAAATGTGTGGCTTCTGTGGCTGAGCAATTGTTCTTTTGTGAATTAATGTGACCTTTCAGGGAGGTGTGATGCTTTTTACTGAGGTACCATCAAAATGTCCTTTAAACTATGGGTGCATTTTATGAGTTATTCCATGCAGTGTTTAGCAGGTTCATTTCAGATTTCTCTTTTTCCCTCCAAGTGCTGTTGGCTGGTCACAGAACTACCAGTGCAAGTTTGGTTTGTCAGGATATTTCATCTGCATTGCTGAAGTATGCCAGAGATATCAAATAGGGAAGAGCAACCTTTTATCTGGTTTTAGAAGGGTTTTGGGGAGCTGATTTGTTTGTTGGGTTTTTCTTCAGGCTGAGATTGTTGTTCCATTCATCCATTAGTTTCTAACTGAGAGCTTTCAGAGATGAAGAACTTTGTTTATTCTGCTTGAGGAGAGATTAGAGTCTTTTTCTTCCTTTGGGACTTGTCAGTCATTGTTCCTGTTTACAAAGAACATGTATTTTTGTAGTGGTAAAAACTGTGCATTTGAGGGACTGCTGGAAATTGATGGAAAAGGGAGCAATAAATTGCAAACCTGGTTCTTCTGAAATTACTGCCTCCTGGCTGGGTTGGATTCAGATACCATTGGCATCTTTGAAGAAATCCATTGTCTGACGGAAAAATCAGTCTCTGCTTTCTAATAAAGAACCTTTTCCTTTCAAAAGCCAGAGAAGGCTTCTTTGTGGTGTTGTTAAAATTTGGCTTATTTGTGTGTGTACATGAGGGATGATGGTTTGTGGAACCAGCAAGGGCAATACTCCAGCCATATAGAAGAATTCAAATTAGGCTTGCCTAAGTAAGGTGCATTATGAAAATTTCCTGTACATTTGTTAATTTGGGGGTTCCTTTTTTTTTTTTTGCTTCCTAGATTTATTTATTATGACTTCCATTGCAGCATAATTCAAAATAGTATGAAAGGCCCTGATTCAGCAATGTACCAATGTGGTTGCCTATAATTAAGCAGGTAAATAGTTCTGTGCACTCTAGTGGGTCTACTTGCTTGATTAGAATGAGGCACATACTTGGATGTCTCATGGGACTGAGACCAGGAGGAGCAGGGCCAGCAGCTGGCCATGTGTGTGAGAGACATTTCCTGAAGGAAATGTTACTAGAGTCTTAATTATAATAGAAGTGCTCTTTGGAAGAAACAAAGCAACATTTTTTCCACTATTATAAATGTTAACAGCGTTGTCTCCTTTTCCAGTTATTGGCATAAGTGCTAGAGTTAATGCAAAAATATTTCCAAAACAGCTGCAAGTCTGTGGTTTTAAGGAACAATTTTGCCAAGGTGAAAACTCCTCGGTCTTCTCCTCTAGTGAACAAAAGGCTCCCAGGTGGGAAAAAAAGAAAGATTCCAAAACATGTTGCTCTAGGGATTGTATTTCTAATTATTGTAACTTCTTAAAAGGGCGGAAACCCAGCTACTGCTTTTAATTTCTGAGGGGCTTTTGGATTTCGTATGGTTCAGTAAGTATCTACTATTATACTTGCAAACAGTAGCACAGCACTGGGTTGCTTAGGCTTTAACTCAATTCTTCTGGTATATTAGTTTTAATTTCTAATATAATTTTTATCTATTTTAACTGGCTTTGCAGTATCGCTTTTGAAGACTGAAGGTCGGAAATATTGGTTTCCTTACTCATTTCACTTTCTCATGTCAGTTTTCAGCCATGAAATCTAGTCCCTATTGGTGGTGTGTTATTGTGATTTCATGACGTGCCTTATTTTGAAATAGAATGTTGTTTTTCTGAATGTTCCACTGCTTCCTAAGTTGCTAAAATATTTTACAGAGGGCAGTATATCTGCTTAAGCATTTTGGAGGTCTTGAGGCCTACGTGTGTGAACCCTTTGTGGATCTGCACTTCACCTATGGACAGTGTTGTGTTGGGAAAAAATGTAGGAAGAAGTTATTTCTTGTGAGCACACGAACAGAAAAGGCAGAAAGAATTGCAGTGACAACATGCTTTTTTATTTTAATCATCAATTGCAGGTTGCAAATTTAGCCATAAAATTTATTTTGGTTGGACTGGAAAATGCATGCCTTCAAAACAAAAGAAGCAACTTTGGTATCTGTAGGATGCTTCCTGGTGTATATTTTGTGAGTAAAAGATGGGAGTTGTGGAGAATATTTTCTTGGGCTGAATTAGTAGCCCTCTGTACCTTTACCAAGAGTTTTCTCCTCCAGCCTGACTAGAAGAGCTCGCTGCATTTTACTGGTGACACCAGTCTCTCTTGCTTGTTTTTTCCCAGGTTCTTTTTCTTAATGACATCTTTTTGAAATTCTGGTATGCTCTGTATATCAGGACAACAGTTGCTGCTGCTTTAAAGCCGCCCTGGATTATTTTTCTTTTAATATCTCCTATTTCCATGCCTTTTTGTAAGTACCACTGTTGGTCCCCAACCCTGCAAATATGCCATTTGAAAACAGATCTATTCTTTTTGAATTTGATAGATGAATAAATAGTTTGTAGATCTGTTTCTGATGTTATACCAAGTTTTTGTGTGAGTGACCAGTAACATATCTGTTTCATAAGAATGCTGGAAACTATCTAACCAATCAGACTGGCAAATAGGGAGCAGATTCCACAGCAGTGTTACTGTTACTATGCCTGACAGATGCCAGAAGAAAAACCTTGATGTAATCTGGTATAATCACGCTGCCCAATACTGGAGTAAGCTCTGCTCAGAAACATTTATATTTCTTTCTCCAGCCTTTGTAGGGCTGTTCAGTTCCCTCACACGTAAAACAGATTAAGTTATTTAGCAAGGGTCGTGATATTTATTTCACCTAGTTCTAGCCTTTAAACTTAAAGGTACATGTTCAGTGTAATGACATGGTTTGGTTCTTGAACTTTTTTCATGTAAACTTTCATTGTAAAATGTGGCCTATCTGCGATTTCTCTGATGTGTTTATTTTCCATAATATTTTCAGTTGCACATTTTAGTCTACATTTTATACTAACATACTTTGTGTAGCTAACATAAACCATGTAACACAGCGCTGCTATTGCAGAACGTGAAGCTGACCCAGCTTTGCTGCACAAGCAAAGAGCAGTATGTAAATCAGCAGCAGAAACAGGTCTGAGAGGAAAAATTGTTTCAGTTAAAACAATCCAAATTGCTTATGGCTGTCTGTAATCAAACCAGTTTCGAAATGAGGCTAGTTTAATTGAATATAATGCATTTTGTGCTATTTCAACACTTAATCAGCAATTGTAACACTTCTTCTGCCTAAGTTCCTGCCTTTTCCTCCTCCTTGCTCCGGTTTCTCCTTCCTTACCTTTCGCTTTCTTTTCCTCCACTTTGCTTGTTTATTCATTTTAAATGAAAAAGCAGTTTTCCTTTCCTTTGACCCTCTAATTTCAAACTCAATAACTTGTTTTTATAATTTCCATTTGTCTTAATGTCTTCAGTTCTCCTCCCCTCTGTGTGTGGCCTAAGCTTAAGCACAGAAGCAGCAGCCAGAAACTTCGCATTCAAATTTCTGTGCAAAATTCTCCACCTCTCTTTAACACAAGCCCCAAGAGCCTTGTCAGAGACTAGAGGCAGATTTTGTCCCTGCTGCTGCTGTTTGGTTTCCCAAGAAGTGTGTTAGCCTTGGGAATCTTGCTGAGAGGTTCACTGAAATTTTTCATTTTGGAGCTTTTCAAAAAAGGGCAACATTGTGGTTTTGGGGGGAGGGGAACAGGAAAGAGGTTTTAATGAATTTAATTCATTGGGGGTTTTTTTTCTGCTAAAATGAAACCATTCTTATTTTCTGTTAAATACTTACATATTTTAGCCATCACTTGATGCACAAGGCAATTCTTTTTATTCAGTTGATTTTCTAATGTCTTGTTGCCACTGAGCTTTACAGTAATATTTTCCTTTCAGTTAATTTAACAAATGGTTACTGTACCCTTGCTCATATTCCTCAAGGTACATGCCAGAAGTTTGACTCTTAAAAAATTGACTTTTTAGATTAAGTTCTGATAGTTCTCCTGGCTGCACAGCACACAAATGGCTTCACAGTTGTGATGTTAATGCCTAGAGGAAGGTGTTTCCCTTTCAAGTCTATTTTATTTAGTTGGATTAAAGGAGAAGGATAGGAAAATTGTTTTACTAAGTCTCCCAGGCAACCTGAGCAGTTAATAAACATGGTATTGATTGTAACATCACTGAAAGATGGGAATTGTCAAGTTCAGTTTTGTTTATGAGATGACAGCTTCACTTGACAAACTGCTGAAGTACCATCCTTAGATGCTTAAGACTTGGCACTGATGCTCCACTTAAAATATTTGCAAGTGTAATGGCAGCAGGCTAAAACTCAACATACAGAGGAATGTTAAAAAAACAGATGTAATAAATAATTTTATACTTGATCTGTTTGAAGAAAATGAAAAGTTTGTATTTTTGAATGTATTTTGAATTTTTTGAATTTAATAACTTTGCAGATAATGTAAAAGAGGACAAAACTGTAGCATGTGAAGTTTGCAGATGATGTGATTGAAAAGTTTAGAAATCACCATGTAGATGACTTTGGAAACAAACTAAGTTGTCATGGTTGACAGTCCAACATGAGCTGCCAAAGTGATGGCTCAGAGAACAAAATATGATTGTTGGGTGTATACACAACAAAACACATGGATTCTGTGGATTCTTTGGTTACTGGAGTACTGAGTCCCATTTTGGTGTGCATGATTTATCATGAGAAAGATGCTGGCGAACTAAAAAGGGCTCTGAAAAGAGCTCCAGAACAATTTGATGTCTGGAAAACCTTCCTCAGAATAAAATGAAGTAGCTCAGTGGCATTAAGTTTTGAAATGACAGTGTTAAAGTTTGAGGAATGACTCTGCCTCAAGGAATATAACTGGAAGAGGAATCAGAGTTAAGTGCTTTATGTTATAGTAGAGCTGTGACTTCAAGAGGTTGTTTGAACCCAATTTTATAATCCGTCCCACACAGATGTAGAATGAGTGAGAGATGAGGCTTGACAAGTCAGAATAGTAAGCCTAATAAGTAGTGAATTTAGTAGTAGTTTACGTGGAAAACTCTTATTTACAAATGTGGTCAATTTTCCATAATTTGTTGTTTTTCAACCAAAGCTCATAACTTCTTGTCATGTGTTAAAGGCTTGACACAGGTCTCCCTTGGTGAAATTTCATAATCTAGATTATGCAAGAGGCCAGCTGCAGTAATCATAAGGGTCTGTATGGCAAGCAGGGTAACTGTTACATATATATAAAATATTAATTTAAAAGTCTGAATTTTTAGCAGTCATCTTTTAAATTACCACTTGGAAACTGGGACAAAGAAGAAACCGATACTAAGCAACCTATGGCTCTTGGCAGTTTTATAATAAAAATTTCATTACTACTGCTGGTCTGTGGATATGGTGTGATAGTCCCTGTAATGTGCTGAAACTTCATGGAGGTATTGCGCATCTATATTTGATGGTATTATTAGACTTGTGGATTTCCACTCATTTACATTCTTCAGGGAGGTTCTTGCACAAAGGAATTTTAAAGTACTAGGTGATGAAATCCTTGTTAACAATCTCTCTGTTTCTCCATTGAAATATCGTTCTGGAAGGTCAGCACTGAACATGTAACTGTTGGCACAAAGTAAAATTGGAAAGAAATCTTGACGTAAAAACCACATCAGGTGTATATCCCAGAGAGGGGTGTTGGGTTTGTTCTGAGAGAAAGGAAAGGCAGGGTTCAGGAGCTGGCATTACAGCCTAGAATGCTGAAATAAAGAAAGAAAACCTAAAAACCACATTAATCTACGTGAGGTTAAGCGTGAATTATGTCAGTGATCCCAAAAACACATCTTCAGGAAAACCGTTTAGAAAATAACGGGAAGGAGGTGTCACAAGTGCTGTCATGGAACCTGGA
This sequence comes from Corvus kubaryi, assembly GCF_017639235.1. Classification (NCBI taxonomy): domain Eukaryota; kingdom Metazoa; phylum Chordata; class Aves; order Passeriformes; family Corvidae; genus Corvus; species Corvus kubaryi. The sequence continues at coordinate 172,684 of NW_024581955.1, forward strand.
TAGATGGCTGTGTGGATAGGTCAGGCTGAGTTTGTTGCCATAATCCCACTAAAGCCAGACATAGATGCTTTTTGCCTCTTGACACCCTGGAGCATCTTTGAGGTTGGACACTGCTTATTCTCCTACCATTACAAGTCATCACATTAAATGGTTTTGGAGTTAATCTGAGGAGAAGACCAGTTAGAAACAAACAATGTCAGTTTTATGTGGTAGCAGGGAGGGTTTGGCTACTCAGGGAGTCATCTGTCCCTAAGAGAGAAGATGGCAAAATGCTGGAGCACTCACCTGTCTGGTTACGTGTGGACTTCACAAAAAGTAAATGCTGGAGCTGCTGCACTGGAAGAGATTTGATTCAAAACCATGGTAGAAGTAGGGAGGGTCATCATCCACAAGTGCTGTGGCAATGCTGAACTGAAGGTCAGCTTTAGTCAGCTGTCCCCATTCCTTAAGGGAGTGCCCATTAATTTCCCCCTTCCCAAACAGCAACAGGCAGTCCATGCCTTCTCCCCATAAAAGGAACCTCAAATGTCATAGCAATTACTTTAAGTTTTAAGAACTCTGCGTGTGGTCAGTCTCATCCAAACTTGTGTGTTTGTGCTTTATTACTTGTATGTTTCCTGTAGCTTATTTTTTTTTTATCTGTCACAACACATTCACAATCTGCTGCGTGCATAACATGGGTGGGGTGGATTAATAAAGGAAGAAGGGGATGGGCTTTTAATTTGCAAGTTCTGAGGGATTGTTATGAAGGACAAGGATGGAGGAAGCAGACTTCTCACACCATAGAGAGCTGCTGTGAGGGCCTTTTGAAGATGTGATTGTTTGTAATTGTCATGTTCTGTTTCTAGAGGCAGTTGCAAAAGACCTTGAAAGCCATGTACTTAAATATGCTCCACTCAATTGCCTTTTTTTTTTTCTTTACTGTAATCCCTCATGTAATCTCTTTTTGTGTGAGCGGCAGTGCAGAATGTGAGCATGTCTCTCTCATAAGAATCTTTAACCTCTCCTTCCAAAGTGTAATGATTAAAAACTTGGACCACAAACCACCTTCTGGTTCAGACACCACCTGTCCAAGTATTACAGAAAGGTCAAAAGAGAGTCAGCAGCAGAGGAACAAAAAGCAATAGAAAATGGCACAAAGAAAGGTTTATTCAGAAGATACCATTCTGTAACTTAAGTTTAATCTTGATTATTTAAAGAATAAGAGTGATGCTAATCAGGTTAGGCATGCTGGCAAGACAGTAGAAAGAGCAGCAAGACAGCTGAGGAGAAGAAATCCCTCTAACCTTCCTCTAAACCTTTGCTAAAGATTAATCCATCTCTGTTGGATGCACTAATACATAAGAGAAAAAGGAATGTCTAGCAGAAATAGCAACAGAAGGGCAGTAGATCACATATCTGAGAGGCTTGGGTTTCTAGAATTGTGACAGCATCTTTATTACTCTTGAGTGTTGTTTAGTATTTCCATACCTTTTTTCTCTCCTCTTTAAATCTGTAAAATGAGAGTAATACCTGTCTAAATATGTAGACAAGTGGTTGTGACAATTTGTAAATGACTGCCTGGATAGGTAAGAAGCCCATGGAAGCAAGCTGGCATGGCAGAGGTGTTTTCTGTATTCCTAAGATCATGCTCTGCTCTTTTACTTCTTCAAAGCAAAGGCAAGTCGATTCAAAACTTGGGTTAGTGGGGGCCTATTTCTGGGTGTATAATGTAACACCAGAAGTTTGTGGAGCACAGAGTTGAAGATTAATTCATCTTCCTAACTGGACCAGTGCAAAATGCTCTCCTGAGAGGTGGCTGGCCTATCTGTGGGTGGTTAAGCACAAGCCTAACTTGATGTGCTGAACTGGAGATAGCGTTGGTGGTACCTGCTGTGGCAAAGTGCTGCAGAAACACACTGCTCTGGAACAGCCTAAAACTCTGTGGAGCCAAACTTCGTAAATACAGATGTAGCCCTAGTTCACAGTGATGTCATGGATGCAATGACAAGAAGAGGGAAAGCCCTAAAATTAGTAGGGAGTTGTTAGTGGGGATTGATAAGCTGCATCATGTGAATCAGATGAGCAGTAGCCGTTCTCCAGTCCCAGGCACTGAGTGTGGCCCAGCCCCTGTGGCTGTGGTGCTTAGGCTGCAGAAGGTAACCTTGGCTCTTTGAGAGAAACAAAGACGTTTTATCCTAAACAACCCACAAGCCCTGTGTGCAGCAGAGAAGCTTTTTGTGCTGGAGACTTACAGCTTTTTGTGCTGTAAAACTCAAACCATTTGGTTTCAGTCAGAGATCCTTTTAGAACTGAGCCCTGGCTAAGGGGAGGAGAGGTTCACACCAAGCAGCGTCCGTGGTGATGTGAGGGTCAGTGGTTTGTCCTTCTTGTTCCTGCTGTTGAGTGACATTTGTTGCCCCCTTGTTTGTGCTGTTAGAAATCACTGCACTGTAAACTGGATCACAGGCTGGATTTTTCCTCATGGAAACTTCTGCCCCCCACCTTGATTTTATCCAAAAATGTGGCCTTACTGAGAGTCCTTCTTAGCTGAGTTAAGGATGCAGAGAGATAGCTGAGGTTGAGGAGGAAGGAGTGGAGATTTCTAAAGCTGGTTCTGCTGACAAAGTCAGCATGTTTGAGGAACTACACCCTAAAGCAAAAAGTTAAGGAATGTAGAAACGCTAGAATATAAACCATGAAAGGGTGTGGGGAAATGCTTCCATGGTTAGGGTTATTTTATGTTGGAAAGTAAAGTTTTGATCCTTTTTTTTTTTTTTTTTGTTACTTGTTGATTTTAAGCTGCTTAACTGCTGAATCACATTCTTTCAGCTTTGGTATGTATGCTATGGAATTTCTATGGCTAGCTAGAAGAAAGTAATACAGGCATGTATTTCAAATATAAACAAGAAGTAGGCAAATGAAAAATGTTTTGTGGGAAAAATACATGATGTAAAGGGAAGAATATGAGCAAAACAAAGTGATGGAATAATTCAGCACTGGTAATGTGTGCTGGCAATACTTAATGAAAGCAAGGATCTCATTTGTGGTCTGCAGACCAGTTCCGTAAGGAGTGATACACTGAACTCAGGAAAAATGTTTGGTAGAGATCAACCTCATTATTTCACTCTTAAGTCCAGGGAATTCTTGTTCATGTGAATGTATCAACATCAGGAAAAGCCATGCAGATCTGAGAAGAGTGTTTTGGTTTTTGGTTTGGTTTTTTTTTTAAACCAACAACAAAACAAAAACTAGGAGGAAGAAAAGAGGTTTGTGTGCAGAGGAACACTTTAATTAGTGTGCCAGACTGCCCAGAGTGATTGTGACATCTCCTTCATGAAACACATTAGCAGCAGAAGAAATTAATAGGTTAGAATATTAATTCATCTGCTCTGTGTTCCAGGGAGGCAAAGAACAGCCAAGACTTTCTGTCTGATGCTCTCCCTGAAAAAGCATCCTTGTGTTTATGAATGCATTATGAAGGATTACCTAAGGTGATGTGAAAGTACATGGTTTTCGACTTGGAGATGATCTATAAACGGGAGGAAGAAGCTTTTCTTTTGATGCATCTGAAAAGATGCGAAAGATCTTGAAAAACTTAATAGCAGGAGATTTCTGATCTCATTTTTATTCAGGGAATGCTGTCTCTGAGCAGCTGAGAAGGAAACTTATATTTAGTCAGGGTGGCTTTTGTATTCTGTGTGTATATCAGTGTATATTGAATTCAGATGCCTAATCCACAATAGGAAGAAAACTTTTCATTTTGGGAGTTTGGCTGAGATGTGCTTACCTGTGGTTTGCAGTCAGGAGCAGTAGAAGTACAGCAGCACCTAAATTCCTTCTCCAAATCCTTGCAGAATTTCACCAAATTGCAAATAGTTGGTTTTTTTGTTTAAAAAGCTTTCAGTTCATCTCTTCACACGAGTTCAGAAATAAGGGCTTGTGCATTCGTCAGTAGCGAAGTTAAACGTTTAAGACTGATGACAAAGGGTATTCAAAGTGATTATGAATTAATTTAAATACTCATATATTGGTACAAAGTTATTTTTCTTCATGTTATGGTACACAGTGCAGGAACTGATGTCTGTCATTAACATTACCTAATGTTGTCTTTGATAATGGTTTTGCTTTTAAGTTGCTTGTAGGATAAAGGTTTTTATTAAAATGTTCTCTGCTGGATTGTGATTAAGGATTGTTTTAAGAATTGGGGTTGGGGGCAGGGAGTTGGTTCCCTTCATTCCAAAGATGAGCCCTCAAACAAATTTGAATGAATTTGGTGAATTTCTGATAAGGACACGCGTGATTTTGGACTTCTGACTTTGAAAATGGAACAGCAGGCGTTGCCTTGGTAATACACATGTACCTGTTGTCCCCTTTCTAAAATTCCTTGTGCATTTGCATGGCCCATTAGGCATATTCAGTGAAGAACTGTTCAATGTGGTGGCTGTGATTTGGGATTCCGCCTGCCAGAAGTGCATTCCACTTGCTCACAGCCGTGGAATGGGGTGTACCTTGTAGCTGCCAGGTGTGCCAGGTGGTCCTGTGGCAAAGAATGCTGCTGTGGTAGATCATTGTTCAACTACAGTTGAAAAATAATACACAGGCATGGAAATCTTGTTATTTTTCAGCTGGAAGAGCTGAAATTCTGTGTGCTGTTTCTGAATGCTTGAGTTCAAAAACCTCTGTATGAGGTGCAACAGTCATTTTGTTTCTATCTTCAGCTTTTTGGGGCTTGGCTTTTTCAGTTTCAACATGTGCAGAGTATGTACTACGGTTTGGAAAATATGTTTTCCTGTCCTTCTAACTTAGAGCTCTCTTGTGTTTAAGTTGAATGCGTTGGCTCTTGAGTGGATTTGAATAATGCAAGTACTCAGCATTGCAAAACATTTTTGTTTTTCAGTTCGGAAAACAAAGAGAGTGAAGCCATAAATTTAAAGAGCAGCCAAAAGGAAAGCACAACTCTACCTGCACTTTTGAAGGTAAGATTTTTATTGACTAATATTTATTTATTTTAGGTAAAACCTGCCACCTCTGCTTGTGACTGTTTGTTAGAGTTCTGATGTTGCATGGATTCCTGCACTGTGATGTGGCACCTGATTGCCATATTCTGGGTTAGGATCTACTATGTCAGAGTTCTAATATACATGCTGAAGACAGGAAAACTGTTTGTGCTTCACATTCTTAAAATAAAATTCATGTGTTTACTTACACAAAAGAAGTGAGACTTCAGTGCTGATTCCACATGCAGTTAGCCGGTGAAGAAGAAAACTAATATTTTTATCAATCTATGTTTTGAGGCATTCCTCTAAAGCACCATTTCTGTATAGCTTACAAATATCTAAACAGCAAGTCTTTGCTTGCCTGAAGGTCTGCTGGTTGCCAGCCAAAGCACTGTAAGATCTTTCTGCTGAAATTCGTCTGTACATCAGCTGCTCCTCACCAGTTACCCGTGTTAATCATGCTTGTCTTGTCCTGTAAGCCTTGTACTGCAAGGAAAGGACACGTTCCTCTGTGATCAGGGCTTTCTCCTGTGCCACTTGGCACACCTCTAAAGTTGTACTTAGATTTAGCCAGGTATCATTGATGCCTTCGGTTTTAACTTTTATATTTTTCAAATCCTGTGCTGCTTAGTGTGTCACTCTGAAGTTTCTTGTTGCCTGTTCACTGCTGCTCTCTCATGCCAGGCAGACATAACAAAGCCTCTCCAGGCCTGCTCTCCAAGGACACTCAGACCATCCTAGGCCCAAAAGGTGTAAACCAAAAGCCTCTAAAGCAGGGACAAGCTTGGGGAAATTACATCATTAACTGAAGCTTTAATTGGAGAATTAACCCTGATATGCAAATGAACCAAACCTATAAAAGTGTGAAGAACTCGTGACCTGTTGTCCATCTTGTGGTTCATCTTGGCAGTGGCCTCTGGCTCCCCAGGGGTACCTTTGAAGGCACTTCAAATAAATACCTACCTTTACTCCCTTACTCCTGTCTAGTCTCTGTTTTTAGGTGGCCTCTTCAGGCATCATCATAAATAATTATGTACAGGACAGGTGATAACAGCTGTCTTGGCTGCTGTCACACCTTGCCCTGCACAGAGCTGTTCTAGTGACCCAGTCACTAAGCAATTTTGCTTGAATTTTTGTTCATTTTCTAAGTTGTTTTAGTTCAGTGCAGATAATATGGTGGCTGCTTCCCCCAAAAGAGGCTTGGCTGGTCTGCCAGATTTATCTGTAGGCTTCTTAACACACTGAATCTGAGATTTCTGTCCCGTGTTGCATTTATTGGGCACTGATGGTGTATGGAGAAGGAAGTGCTTGGCTTCTGTAGGGCCCACAGTCCCTGTGTAGTTGCATCTTCAGTATCTAGGGACCAATTCTTTGGGTTTCACCAAAGTTGAAGACATTGCAGTTGCCTCTACAAAGACCCCCAGCAGGGTTATTTGCTCAATAACAATTCCATTTTGACTGTGGTTTGTCTACAGCAAGGTGGAGAACAACTTTTGTTCAGAACCCCTGTGGATTCAAGCCAGGTCTGTCAGTTCAGAGCTCCTGGAAAATGCCACTGCACGCCTTCCTATTACCATAAATCATTGATTTTATGCCTTGGAATGCAGGCAGAAAGGTTTCTGGTAAACCAGAGAAGATTATATCTACTATAGTAGAAGAAAATTTTCTCAGTTTTAAAAAAATCTCATTTTTCTGTGTCAGATCAGTGAAAAATTCCAAACCAGATTTTCTTTTGGAGGGGGGTTTGGACTGAGGAAGGGGAAGCATTTAGCATACGTGCACAAGACTTCAGCACTAGGAATTTCGTAGAAGGAAGTATGAATAGGGCTAGGTCTCAAGGAAAAAGCAGGATGTGTAGGTGGAGCAAAGCAAGCACAGCAAGTTTAAGTTACCTAAGAGTATTTCTTACTTGCCAAAAACTAAATCTCATTAATTTTTTTAATTTACCAAAGCCACAATTCAGAATCTTCCCCGCTGAATCTATGTTTGTTTCAGTAAAGTCTTTTACTCAGAACTGGTGTTTTTATAATGCTGCGCTAAAAAATGGTGCCAGAATTAGTGCTGTAAAGTTTTGTTCCACTGTATCTGATCTCCTCTTTGTCTTGCTGTAACTTTTTATTTGATTATATTGTTTTACGCCGATGTTTAAAAGACTAAAACCATGACATGCTCTTTGAAACAATACCTGGATTTAGGAAGAAGGTGTGGTTTTCATGTAACTAGAATGTGCTGGCTCTTCAGCTGTACTGAGAGCTTTGGTCTAACTTACTTTCCTCTTTCTTTAGCTGATCAAAAACTTGATACACTTGACCAGCTTCATATGCATGGTAGTGAGTACTTTTAGCAGTCTAATTTTTTATCTTGTGTGCACTGAAATTGCAGCTAGATAGTAAAAACTTACTCAGAGGTGGAGAAAGTATTTGTTTTCTGTTGCTCCCCCCAGCCACAATTTTCTGAGGAAAATATTTTTCTGGTTTTTCCTCTCACTGCTCTCTCCAATACACACTGGAAATTTGGTAACACCACATTGGCCAAAATAAACTGCCTTCTGCAAAGATCACCAGGCGGCAGCTGAGCAGTTGGAGAGAATTAAGACTGTCTTAATTGTGGTCTTGGGATAATCTTAAGAGTCTTTTCCAGCCTAGTGTTATTAAAAGATGCTTCAGGTTTTTTCATCCAATCATCAAGGTTACTATGGGCTGACCAAAAAAATGTTGTTACAATAAGTGTACTTTGTGAAGAATGTCTGAATCTAGACCAGTTTTTGGCAGGTTTCCAAGAAATCCGAGCTGTGCTTCTACCTCAGCATTTCAGGTGAGGTAGTGAAACCATGTTGTGTCTGTGTTAGTGTCACCAAGTTCATGAGCCATCCTATTTCTGATGGACTTCCATGCTGTGATTTTGTATATTCATTGGCCACCTCAGCAGGAGGCCAGGGGCGAAATAGCAGAGGATCTGTAAGTCTCTGATTTAGCAGCAAAGGTCGAGTGTCTAAATTATAACTGGGTGAGTGGAGCTGGGAACTGTGCCGAGCTATGGTAGCTCTTTGACTCTCCTGAGCACTCTAGACACCACTTCTGTACTTTACCCCCATTATTTTTTCCCTACAATGAAATATTTAGCTCATAAAGGGAGGAAAAGATATTTTAATATGCACCTTTTGAAAATATTAAGCCTAATTTTTCTGTGCGCCAGGGGGACTTTATCAATCATCACTTGATCACTTTCAAGAAAATACTACTGGAATGTATTTGCTGTGTCTGTTAATTGATTGCACAAAGAACACCACTCCCTCCCAATATTTATTTACAGATTTTGTTTTGCTTCTGTTTCTTTGAATTAGGGCTGTAAGGGGTGTCCTTTCTGAGTAGACGCTCCATTTGAGCAACGTGATTGTTGAACAGATGGTTGTGTGGATGTAAACAGTTCCTGAAATTCATGTTTACTGTACTAAATATCTGCATTACATAGTGTCCAGTACATGTTAGTATATTATTAACCTCCCCTTTTAGGGCTACAGGGACTTCATTTTCAAAGGGAATACTGCAACAGTGCTCCCTGCAAAAGTTTGTTTCATGGTCCCCAGATATCCTTCCTGTAGCAGCATGCATGGAGGAAATAGCACATTCTTCCATAACCCATTAGGAAGGAATTCTTAAGCATCTCAGCGCAGGAACCACTATGTGGGCTGTCAGGCAAACCCAAAAGTTCCAAAAAGAAAGTGCAAATTTGATATACCAAATGTGTAGTTTAGATTTTAGTATTTCAGTAGCATCAAATACTCTATCATTTGGTCCATCGGCTCAAGCCTGAATTAACTTGAGACCGTCTCAACCTTCATAGAAAACTCAGGGGCAGAAAGTACAGCAAAGATTATCAAGTCTGCTCCTGTGCCCCAAGGTGAGATCTCTATATCTATGTCACACCTGATAAAAGCTTGTCTGACTTGTTCTCAAAGAGCTCCAGGGATGGAGATCTCTTAAGATCTCTGCAGCCTCACCAGACAACTGTTCTACCAATTTCATAGACCTTATAATTAAAAAGTCTTTTTCTTAACATGCCGTCTAAAGCTTCTGTGCTGCAAATTAAACCTGTAACTAATTGGCCTCTGACAAGTACTCCTGTACACTGTGAGCATGGAGAAGAGATTATTCTGTAGCTCTGCTTTCTCACATGAATTTCGTTTCAAGGTAACATAAAGATGGCTGTATTTAAGCAGTAGACATGGTATTAAATTTTGATGGCAAAGACTGCAATTATGTGATAAGATGGAGCCAGGTTCTTTTTGGAGTTGCAACGGTTACAAGTTGGAACATGGCAAATTCCAGTCACCTATATTAATTTTTTTCCCCCCCTTCATTATAAGAATGGTCAGGTATTTAAACAGTTTGCCCAAGTGAGTTGCAGAATCTTTGTGCTTGAAAATACTTAAAACAAAGCTGGATGAACCAGAGCTGCTTTGTGCAGGAGCACAGACTGCATGACCTCCCCAGCCACATTCCTTTCAGCCTAATTTGTGCAGTAATTCTCTGTCACAAAATTTTGCATCCAGTGTGCCAATTTACAAAAGATTTTTTTTAGAAGTCCCATGAAATTGCTGAATATAGGTAGCTGTTCTTACTGAATGTCCCTCCTTCTGACTATAATTTTAAGTTTTACAAAAAGTTAGAAATCAAAATTAAACCTAGAGTCTTAGTTAACTACATACTTTTTTGCATATAGCATGGGGTGGGGTTTTAAATTGTCATGGTTTTATTTTATATTGACTTTATTTCAAAAACCTCATCACCTGAAATTTCTTCACTAATTATCTAAGTAATGTCTGCTCAGCCTGACTGTGAATTCCTGCTGAATTCCTGACCTAATAATTAGAAATCAGAGAGAGGGATTCTTTGCCTTTTGGGAGTCAAGGGAGATGGACTACTACTGCCAACCACGAATTTTTTAAAAACCTGAGGGTTACTTTTAAAAACTGTTGCTGTTGCTGCCCACAGCAACAATGAAAGATTAAACAAAAATGGTTTTGGAGTTTGTATAATCGAGATTTCTCTTGTGAAAGCTGAAAGGAGATCTTTTTCTCTTCAGTCACATTGTAGACTTTTGTTGAAATGGAATTTAAAGCTGAACACCTGGCACCTCCTGGTGTTTCCCAGGACACTTTAATTGGTGGTGTTAATAGCTGTATGTGTTGAGGAAGATATTTCAAGCTCATCCCATCGAGACTTCTGGTAAATTCCCTGGTCATACTGAAGATTTTTAGAGAGAATGATCCTGAAATGTGCTTCCCTCTCTACTACTTTAGTTCTTCAAAGAAGGGATCATGAGCGGGGAACTTTGTTTCTGGATAGGTGGGGGAGAAAAAGGCTTAAACCTTGGTCTGTTTAGCTCAGAAAACCAGCAGACAGATGAGAAGCAGAAGTGTGATGCCAGATGCTGTAATCTGCCAATAGAATGTAAGTACAGGTGGAAATTGCACTGTCTCATCCCATTCCAAGTGCACTGTCTCCTCCATTGAAAGGTAAATTTCACCTTCCCCCCCCCCCAAACTTCAAGAAGTTGTCAAATAAAAGAGAACAGAAATTGTTTCGTGTTTGTTAAAATGTATTCATTGAAAGGCAATGAAAGTGTGGTACTGGAAGACTTTAGAGGAAAGAACAGAAATAAGACAATTTAATTCTGTTCTCTCTGGCTCCACAGTAGACCTTGTAGCAATAAGGTGATGGTTGCATACTCAGAAGTGAGTACCAATTTTTAATCTTTGATCAGAGCTTTACAATAATTTAATGAGAAAATTCAGATGGGAAAGTTTTTGAGCAGCTCTGCAAATGCTGTGAAGAGAAAGTTTTAAATTAAAAAGTTAATTTTGTCCCTCTAGACTTCCACTGAGTTTAAAATTTCCTGCAAAGGTGACCTAGCAGAAGCTTTTTTTCAAATTGTACCTCCTTTTTCTCCATCTTTTCATTTGAAGTGTTCACCCGTAGCACTTTATCTGTTCTCTTGTCAGGGAGTGTATCTCTGGATACTTCCTCAGATTTTAGGAGAATACTATAGAGTGTCAGAGAATGTTTATTTCGTCTTTTCTTTCCTCATCTGACAAATTAAATATACATTAATGACTCCTTGCTGTTTTAAGAATTCAAATGGATAAGCAAGTTTTTAAAGTCCCAGTGTTGAACTTTGAACAGATGCAGTTGTCTTTCTAAATGTTAAATAGTCATTGACATTAAATAGGTTTATTTTTAAAAATGCAAAACTGATACACTTTAACTAAAAGTCTCTTCCTGTTGTTTAACTTTTACTCCTGATTATGAAGATGCCATGATTTCATTAGTTTTCTAGTTACTCTTGTCTTCTGGGGTTGCCATGACCTGATGTTTTTCATGTCAAACCAAGCAGAGAAATGAGGATGTGGAAGGAGTATTAAAAAGCCAAAATATTCAGGTTAATTGGGTATTTGTAGAGATACTGAGTTCACCTTTAACTTAATTTCCCCCAAACCCCCAAGTCATTCTTCGTTTATTTTGGGGTTTTTTTTTGCTTTTTCTGATTAGTTAAAAGGGGCTTTTTAGTAAAGACTAACCAGTTTTTCACAATGGTGGGCCTCTCGTACATCATCTACACCACCAGTCTAATTACTGGCTTAAATAGGAAAAACCCACTTTAACCATGTATTTTTAAAATCCAGTTGTCTCATGAACACTAGCAACAGTGGACTTTTAGGGGTTCTTATTGTGTATTTCACTGTCTGATAGTACTTTCGCCTGGATTTTTTTAGTTTCTAGTTTCCTCCGACAAGTGTGGTTCCTAATCTTTGTCTCACTATGTCCAGTAGTTTTTCATTAGGTTTCCATTTGTATTGCCTCCTGTTGGTTGCAAAAGCCTAAAAGATTTTCCTCACAGTACTTGAAAAAACAAAAGCTTATTTCACATGTGGATTTAAGGCACCTCAGTGTGTCACACTCACTGAAAAAAGGTGGAAGATTACACCAAGGATGGTGTAAACCTCCCAGAGAAAGAGGATCTGCTGAAAAACCTGCATTAGTGACTGACTGACTGTGGGGATGAACCAGCCTGCCACCAAACAGAGCTATTTCACTGTGGATTTTGCTTAGCACACAGAATTTATGTTCTCTATCAGTGTTCAAATTGAATGAGATGCTCATAATTGCTGAATGAAATGCAGCTGTTTTAGTAGTGTTGAAAGGTCAAAGCTAAGGCTAGGAACAATATTAATTTTCCTGTACTATAGGTGACAATGCCTAAATGTGCTACTCTGTGTACCCAACACTTCAACCTGAAGCTGTTAAATGATTTCTAAACGCCAGCACACAGAAATTCAGGAGTAGTGCCATGGCCGCTTCTCAGATGAGTTAAATCGGGATGTTGGGGTTAAATGACTTGTTGAAAGTCCCTGGGGTGAATTAGTGATGATCCTAAATTTCTGATGGCAGGCCATCTTCTCTCGCTACTACAGGAGAGATGAGGTGGCAGAAGTGTATCTGTGCAGGAGGCAGAATGTTCTCCAGCAGCAGCTCCCAGTGCAGCAGGACAGGCGGCCTGAGAGGTCCCTGCGCGGCTGTCTGGGGTTTCTGCTTCGTAATGAGCATTCATTCATGGGGAGGGAAATCCGAAATGTCTGGCAGTCGTAGCTGGAAGCTAATGCTTTGTTCACGGAGATCTGTGTTTTAATGCTGTTAATGTTTTAATTTCTCTCGTTAGGGCAATAAAAGAGGTTGTATTTTTGGCAGAGGATGTAGCCCTTGCTGACTGAGAACCTCTGGCAATTCAAACTTCAGCCACCCAGCTGCTGAGAAAAGGTGATTACAAGGGTGGCTGTTCCCTGCTGGTGCAGGAGGTGAGGAAAACTGAAGCAAAGCAATCCCTCCTCAGGGTGCTGTTGTGCCACCTCGGAGGATTGTTCACACTGGTGGCAAGCCCTGAGCCTGCCTGCCAAGGTGCAATTAGGCTGAGGGCATATGTCTGTGCTGCAGCCAGGAGTGGATTACAGCCTGGAAAGCACACCTCGGCTGCCATGAATAGATTAGCTGAGATGAGAATCCTGCCTGAGACGTGGCACCGTGGGCTTGTCTCCCGAGCCCCAGCTGCCAGGCTGCTTTGTGCAGCAAAGTGGGAGCACGGTGCCCAGACACAGCGTCACTTACCACTGCAGTCTCCCCAGTCACCTGATCGAAAGCATGATCTTGTTTCACACTCTGCCAGGCTTCCCCTCTGCACCAGCCTCGTTGCATGTGAGGGCACAGGCCCATAGGATAATTCAGATTGAAGGGACTCCAGAATGTCATCCAGTCCAGCCTCAGTTCAGCTGTAAGGTCAGGCCAGGTTACCCAGGGCTTGCCCAGTGAAACTTGGAGGAATGAGTTGCCAAAGGACTAAAAGCTAATTAAAGCTTCATGAAGCATGTCACAAGCAGGAAAGCTCACAGAGAGTGGGAAAGGGGAGGCAAGGGAAAGACTGATGACAGTTCATTACAAGAGGAGCAGAAAGAACGCTATAGCAGGGAACTTTTTTTCCTTGCATCAGCAAGGATCTCAGAGGGGATCTGGCAGGTGGGTTTCCATCCAGAAACTACTCTTTGCTTGGTAAGCCTGAGAAACTATTCAGACTGCTGTGACACTGCAAGAGGACTTCTTAAATTTGTTTTTCTTTGACGGATGACATGAAGTGTAGGTAAAACAAGAGTCACTGGTATTCCTTCAGTGTTGTGAGTATCAAACTGCTCAAGCTTAATTGTGACAGAATAAATGCTCTGTCAATGTCAGCTAAAGGCTAAAGACTGTTGAAAACTGGTGGGACGTACCAGGGAAAGGATTACTTTATATATACCCTATGCCCTTGCCTTTTTTTTTTTTTTCCTGAGTGTTTGCTGGGGGCTTCTGTCAGAGACAGACTGGGAGAGAGGCATGGGCAACGATAAGTGAAAGTTTCTGTGATACTGATTCGTGGAAGTGCCACTGTACTGCGTGTTCATCAGGCACTTGTGCCTGAAGGCTCCTGCTGTGCTAGAGGCTTACTGGCTTTAGTAAAATCATGTGCTTTCGTCTCACTAATTTGAATATGGCATCATCTTAAAAGACAAACTTCAAAATCTGCAGCAGGAGCAGTGCTGTTTGTGTAATGCCTAAACAGTGCTTCAGACTTTAAATTGAGATTTTGTGTGCAAATGATAAAATACCTATAGCTCAAGCTGTCTGTTATGGCGAAGTGGAGCAGGAGGGAGAATATATGGAGAGTAGGATTGATTATATTGAAGAGAAGAAAAAATGATTTGTACAGTTTCTGTGTTAGGACTTAATATCCACATACATCTTCAAATAAGCACAGCGTAAATGTTCTCTGTGGCTTTTTTTCATGCAAGATGCTATTTATGGTTAAAGGTATGGAAGGACCCTTTCATATTAAAACTTCCTGTTCTTTTGATTTACCAAAAGTTAAGTAAAGAAAGGAAGATTAAAGAGGAAGGAAAGTCTAAATAGATTTCTGTTTCTGGAAGCAGAGACTACAAAACAGCTTTTCAAGCAGGGCATAAATTATGCTCACAAATAAGCAGCACAGTCTTAACAAGCGTTATGTCTCAGAGCTGCTTGGAGAAGACTTTCACATGTAGAGATTTAACTATATTTGAAGTCTCAGTTCCTAACAGGAAAAAAAAAACCAAAACCCTCCAGTAGTTCCTGAATACAAATGGTTTTAAAAAATGGGCAAAACCCCACCAAACAAAGCAACAAACAAAAACAGCTGTAAGACTAAACTGTTCTTAAGTTTTTAATGTAACAATTTCTTTTATAGTTAATGCATTTAGTTGTTAACTTCATAGATACTGTAATAGTTAATATAAATGTTTATAGCTTAAAAAGGTTATATGTGCAAAGAATAAGATGTGTGCATTTCCTGCATTGAAATACTCTTCTGAGTGTTTCTGAGTGAATGGTACGAATCACAAAACAAGGGAGAAATGCCCTCCTTCACTTGAAGTTGAATTAAAATCTGGTATTGAACAATTCTAAGGTGTTAGTGAAAGTGAAGGGAGAAACTGTGAAAATAGAACTTTGAAGCTGTCATGGTGAATCATTCACTTACCAAATTTTGGAAATTGTTTCGATTTCTTGTTTCTGTTTTGTATTTCCTTATGCAAAGTACTCAGTTCCTGTGAGATAAAGTTAATTATTCAAGAGATTCATTCCAGGCTCGTGTGTTACTTGTCTAGTACTGAAGCCAGCAGCAGCCAGAGCTGTGGCACGTCTGCAAGCTGCACTGTTGGCATCTTCATTTCCAGGGCTGGGTTTGGTGGAGTTGACATGTAAAGTGGTAAATCTCTGATACCCAGGGGTGACTACACCCCTTTGTGATGCATCAGCTGTTGATCAGTGCAGTGTGTGGGGGAGCAGGTGGGGTTTGTCACAGGTGGGATGAAAAAAGGCCAGAGTTTGACTTGGCCCACTTCTAGAAGTTTACTTAGAAGTTCAGTGTGGTTGTACAAGTATCTTGCCTGTACGAAGAAAATGGAGGTTGTGTGGCTTTCTCAAGGACAAATTAGTGCTGTTCAATTTCTATCCTCACATAAACAATTCCACTTTCAGCACATGCATCTTTTAATATTAAGCAATTGCATCTACTCTGTATTTAAAAGGTGAAAAAGCATTGCTTGAAGTTTAAAGACCACTTCTCCAGTATCACCAAATATATCTTGAAAGTTCTTAAGAAATTGCTGTTCCCCAAGGATGAAGCTGAGTTCATTAAAACCCTTTTTTCATCATTAACATGATCCTAGATTGCCTATTAACAGATAAGCCTGCTGGTTTATTTAAGATTACTTCAAGTGGCAATAGGATTAGTCACCTAGTGGAAATAGTAGCTTTCTCTGTAGATTGGATGAGTAGGTGTTGCCCAATTTGAAACAATTACTCTCATCCAAGTGTACTGTTGACGCAACTAAAATTTGCATAGGACTTTTTGTTCATGTTCTTTCCCACTCCTGTTGAGCAGGATAGATTTCATCTAAGAAAAGCTGGGGTAACTTCAATCTGTTTTAATAAACTGGGTTGAATCAGGAATTGAAATTACAAGGGTTGTACTGTAAAGATAAAATAGGCAGCAATATCCTATGGCACCCACTACGAAGGGTGGGGATGGGGGGGGAGGTGCTTCCCCGAAAACTTTAGTCCAGGGAAAAACATATTTGCAGATTGTGAAGCTGAAAATGTGGTTACATGTGGTGTTTGTGAAGTCTTACGGTGAAGTTGCACCATCCTTTTGGGCAGATGGTCTTGACAGAAGTAAGATGGGCTTGTACAGCAGACCTTGGATCTGTGAGAGGAGCTGACACGGAGGAAATTCAAGGGCACAAATTGGTGAGGAATGGGGCTTGCCTTGCTTCTGGGTGTAGATGCTCAGCTGAGTTGAGGGAAGAAATGAACATGTGGTTTGAATGAGGTGAAACCCTGCCTTGGTGCTCATTCATTTCAGTTCGCTGATAGTCAGGTCAGAAGGTCAGAGGTGCAGGGTGGTGCTCTGTAGGACTTTGGCTGTGTGGAAAACCAGGCAATTTGAGTGCTGGAGGCTGTGGGGCACAACAAATCCCTTTGGAAACAGAGCTGTGCAGTTGAAGGAGAGCTGGCCAAAGGCTGCAACATCGGTTTGCTAAGGGTGGCAGGCAGGATTCACCTCTGGCATGCGAGCCGAGTTTGTTTTATCCCTATTCTGTTCTTGATTCTGCTCGGTTTTCAGACGTGCAGAAGGCTGTGGTGTGTTTCTGTTTGGCTGTGGTGTTCTTGCCTAGATTGCAAGCTGAAAACTGTTCTCACAAGCACATGGATGTTTGTTTGTGAAGCTGTGCTGGGGATTAGTCTGAAGTGTGAAATAACTGTTCCTTGCTTCTTCCCCATGTTTTTTATGCCAGTTGAAGCAATTGTTGCCATCTGTCCTGTATTTTTTTTTCCACTGCAGCTACTTTGGGAATTTTCTAGCCTGTATTAGTCCTTTTTATTTTTGTAGAATTGGGACCTCTTTAGTACAAAAAGAGAAGACAGCAAGCAGTGGGCTTTAACCTTTCTAAATGACAGCTCTCCTGAAAGGAATACAATGCATAGGCGCAAATTAAAATCAAGGAATTTGGGAATGTGTGAAAATGACAGGAAACAGCATCTTTATGTGCTTTTTGTATTTATCTTAGGCTTGTCAAAATGAAGAGAAGAACCATTCAACAGAAGAACTTAGCAAGTCTGAAATCCAGGAGGAACTGAAAAAGGCTAATAGCCTCCCTAGTTTGACTCCTGGAATCAAAACAGCAGATAAAGACAAGCAACCCCGAGAAGGCTTTTTTCATTTCCTTGGAAGCTTATTTAATATTGCAACAAAATCATCTTTGGTAGAATCTAAACCCTCTACCTTCCAAGATGAGCCCAACAGATGTGAAAAGGATTTACAGAGCACAAATACCCTTCCAAAGGACGTGCAGCCAAAGAATCCGAAAGTTGAAGAGCCTGTGGCTAGAAGAAAAGAGGATTCTGTAAATAAAGATGATGCCATCTTAACTAATACTGGGAAAGATATCACACAGGATCTTCTAAGAGGCTGGAAACAATCCTCAGATACAGAGAAGTAAGTTTTATAGTTTATTATTAAATATGTTGATGTGTGTGTGTGTGTGTGCATAGAACTATGCTGACCAAGTTCTGCTGAGTGTATGACAAATGTCTGTCATTTCCAAGGGTGATTGGAGTGTCCCTGGCTTGACTTGTGCAAAACTCCAGTAGCAACTACTCTACATAAATGAGGAGGGGAGAAGTCAACTGCAACAAAATATAACTTTAAAGAAGTTCTTTAAAAGTGTTCTGACTAGATGTGTCATTTATAAATATGTTAAGGAAAAAAAAGAAGTGTAAAGAGCTTATTTCCATCCATATTATGGCCTATATAAAGGCTTAAATGTTTGTCTTTTTTATATCTCAGCGGTTCAATAATTTTACTTACGCAAGTAAGGTTTTCTCTTTTTTAAATTATTTTTCTTGGATAACTGACTGGGTGATTTTTGCTTGTGTATTTTTTTTTTTTTTTTTCCCCCCCCCTGGTTCTTTGGGGTTTTCCTGTGATGTAAAGAAGGTTATGTAAAGCACTCAATTTCAATTAGTCCAAATATGGAGCATTTTTTGCAGTCCTGTAATATTTTTAGAAGAATGTTAAAAGAAAAAATGATGGCAAGAGCACCATTGTGTGTTTGAGAGTAGAAAAGTTAAAGCACTGGCTGTGGTCAACACTGTGTATTACCAAACCTTTTCTGATTGTCATAAACATAGGTATTAGTTTTCCAAAAGAATTTGTAGCTGTTATGTTGAAAATTGGGCTACACATGGGTCAGCACAGAGTAGGTTTGGTTTAGGTGTGAATTAGCCTGTGGTTCCTGTCCAGTTTTCAGTAGGTGTGTAGAACATGGACTTGTTTGTGGGCAGTGGGTCTGCAAGTGTTGATTACTCAGGCTTTCAGTATGGCCCAGAGTATTTATTTCAAATTTAAGCAGAAAGTAATGATTGGGGTTAACCAATTGGTCTCTATCACAGTGCTCCTGCTTGAATTGCAGAATGGGAGGATGGACTCAGAGGAGACACCTTTTTCCTTTTAATTTTTTTTAACTAATTTGAGTTGTGTTCAGTCTGTTTATTGGTGGCATGTGAAGTGTTTCATCTCCATGTAGGAGGTCAGAGACACCCACAATAGCTGCTTATTGAATTCCACTTCCAGACTGGGGCTCTCTCCAGCACTCTGCCCTTACCTATTATTTGGCAGAATAATGATTTGAAGCTTTATGTTGTAAATGCAGTGGCTGGTCAAGATATGAACAGGTGATGTAATACCTATTTAGATGGAGTTAAAACTGTATTTCTGCCTCCAAAATACAGTAATTAATAGTAATAATGGTTGAGTTCTTGTGAACACTCTGGTTTGGTCTGTGACGTGGTCAACTGGTTTTTATCTCAGACTCTTATCGTGGTATCACGCATTTGACTATGCTTTTTCCAAACTGCAGCTCAGCATCACCACTGCTTTGATCAATGCAGGAGAAAAGTTCCCCTCCCCTTAGTTGTGCTCTGGAGAGGCCCTGGAGCGTGGTGTTATTCGGTCTAGTTCCTGAGCAAACTGTATTCCCTAAAACCTGTTGGACAGGCTGGGTTGCTGCATCAGTCTCTTGCTGCTCTTCGCTGTTTCTGTAGTATACCCTTCTGTATGCACAATTTACAGGGTAAGATGGATCTCATTCCCCTTCTTCTTCTTGTGAATTCTTCATTAAAATGTAGATTAATAAAATAAAGCATTAATAAAAGTTAGTGGAGTATGGAAAGTTGGGTGCTAACTCACTGAGGTGACCTCTTTGCTCTGTGCAAAAATTTTTGAGTTATTTTTGTTTTCCTGAAGTCAAAGTTACTGTTGGCTTTTTCAGTTGACCATCCTTTGACATTGTCCTGTTCTGTTAGATAATCTTTGCAGATCAGTTTAGATTCTTTTTCGGTATAGTTCACGTCTCATGACCAGGCAAGCACATAAGAATATGTGTTGCTAGTTTGGAGGTAAGGGTAAGCTGGTCTATATACAGAATTAACTTTTTCCATAGAAAAGAACTTTTTTAAATGGAAGAAGAATCAGGGTTTTTTTTCATTGTAGCTGTTGTAAATTAGGGCAAACATTAAACCAATTTTAATGTCCTTTTAAGCTGATTCTCTAAAGTACAGTGTATTTTCTGCTCTTTTTGGCTTGGGATACTAACAAGTTAGACAATCTCTGTGTAACTTTAATTATGTTTTTCTCTGCCTGACCACACAATGTGAACTGCTCTTCTGAAGCAATTAGTAAAGAAAAATTGGAATGACTGTGGGGAAGCAGAGGCTTGCATTGTTTACCTTTCTAAAAAGTTTGAATCAAGGATAACTTTTTTTTTCTTTTATGGAAGTGGTTATGCTGGATTTGTTCTCTTTTAGTTTATAAAAGTTTAAAGGATGGAGAGTAGTTTATTCTTTCCAGTACTAGCTGGGTTTTTTACTAAATATTAACTAGCTGGGATTCAATTAGCGTAGCTAAACTGTAAGAACGCTCTTGGTTGCTGTCGGTTGGTTAAAGAGTCTTGTTGGAAGTGGGGGCTACAAGCACACAAGGAATGATGGGGAGAAGGGGTAAAGACGTAGCACAAAGCATCAGGAAGGTGTGGAAACCATGAAGAGCAAAGATGATGTGAACCTAAAAATGATTGATTCCTAGAAGTCGTGTGAGATGTGCTGGTGAGCCGTATAAAGTCAAAGGAGTTGATTCCATTGATTGTTGCATTAAACTGCACTTTTAGCATTTCACGTAGAGGCAGGATGTAGCAGAGGGCTTTACAAGGCCTTGTGACCACTGCATTATTAATCTCACAGCAGTTTCCTTTGTCATGAGGAAGATGTAAATGAATTTGTTAATTCTAAACTACAGTGAAATACTGTGTTAGGAGCAGTCTGTGGTTAGTGAGGAGGTTGCAGTGATAAGTGGAAGAGGGATGGTTGTTAGATTGCATAATCCCCATTAGAGTTGTTTAAAAAAGAAAGCCTAAACTAAACAACCTTTCAGATTTTTTAAAACCTACCAAATGGTGTCAGATGCCTTTACTGAGAAAACCTCATTCTCCTCATATCCTTAAAGCAATATTTTGCGAAATACAAGGATATCAGAGTGCTCTGACCTGTAAACTGAGGTTAATTTTGCCCTCTGTGGGAGGTCTGGCACTTGGTAAAAACTCAAGTTTCCAGGCCTTGAGCCAAGGAAAGTGGAACTCATGAGATCAATCTGTGGAGTACATGTTTGTGAGGGACAAAACGTGTAGGTCACGTTATTCCTCCATCACCCTGGCTGGTTGGCTCAGAGGTAATTTTTACCTCAAAGGCTTTTGGTCCTTTAATCCCAATGGTGGCAAGTGGTAAAGGAGGAGCACAGAAGACAAAACCATGATAAATTTGGCAAAGTCTCTGGAAGACAATTACTGTGGACAGTAATTGCAGCACAGAAATGGGTGAGGAGAGTTGTGCTAAGTCTCCAGTTATTGCATCCCTCAGTTTTCGGTTTCTCTGGGATGGTTGAAGGTTTCTTTGCCTTGAAGAAGCAAAGTAAAGTGGACCAAGCAACTGCAAAGTAGGGTGTTTGCTACTTAGTGTAGAAAAACCTCTTGGGTAAGATGGAAACTTTTGGGTGGAATAGTCCCCTGTGGCAGACTGGTAGGCATGAAAGTGAAAACTTCCTGTTTACTCTTGGCCTTTGCACTCCTTAATGATGTTAAAAGCCAGCCTTTAACTGATGAAATAAGCCCTAAAAATAAAACCATGGAGCAGTGGGGGTGCACTTCACCTCATTTCTCATTGCTGAAAGTCTGCATGAGAGAGATGATGATTTCGTGTAGTAGGTGACGAATACAAAACACAGATTTGCCCCATTATCTTTCTCTTCTATAATGTGAAATTCATTCACTCACACATATATTGTCTGTCACTAAAAATCAACGATTTGGCTTCAAAATTGAGAATGGGCTTCCTGCAGTGCATACCTGCAATCTTCTCAAGATCACCAGTGGTGGTAATGGGTAGAACCTTGTGCTGGTGACTGAGGACAAAACTTTGACAGGTGTTTTCCTTTCCCCCTGCCCCAAAGACTGATGACCCAGATCCGTTCTATTGACTGCTTGCCATTCATCTATCTTCCAGTAGATTTTTCTTTTTTTTGTAACATCCAGTAACAATAAGTGGATGTTGCAAATAGTGTTGTGCAGAACAATAGTGCCTGTGAAACTGCACAGCTTGTTCTGGAGTTCGGCAGGGAGGAGGCTTAGTGCTTTGCTGAACGTGGCTGAAGAGGCAAAAATCAAAATTGTACTTACTCTGAATGTTTTGATGAAATAATCCTGGTTAAGACACTAATACCCCAGTTCAACAAAGTATTTTAAGATCCTGTCTTCTTCCTTCTGTTATGAACCTGGTAGATTTGGATGTGAGAAAGAACTCTGAATCGCACAACTGCAAGGACTTTCTAAGTGTAGGTAGAAAAGGGGGAGGGGGTGATTTCAAAAGCAGATGCTCAAAATATGTTTACATTTCATACCCTGCTAAGAGCCAGGTACTAGGAATAATTTAGTGAGATCGTTGCAAGCAATTTAATTCAGAAGGGAGGTAGCCCTAAGGAGAAAAAAATAAATAATAATTAAAAAAACCCATTCCCTCACAGAACCCAATAATGTGTAACACAGTAGAACTGTAAATGGACTGAAATTTCTAAGTCTAATAAACCTGTTGCTATACATTTAATTGATGTATATTAGTATTAGCAATTAGTATTTACCACCTTGGTACTGTCAGCAAATCCTGTCCTTTTATTTTGCTCTGATAGAAGTACATCTGATAAAACCCTTCAGGTTTACATAATTCTGGTTAATAGGTTTGTTTCGGAGCTTGTAATTCTCCTGAGTGTTGCTTGTCAGAGGCAGGCTTGTGGTGATAACAAAACACAGCCCTTAATTTGTCTGATGGATTGTTGTGTGTTGTGGTTTTGATTCAGTCAGTAGCAGCAACATTCATCTTTCCCTATAGATAGATGCCTTTGGCAGAAAATCAAGAGTAAACGAGCGAAAATCAATCACTGAATTCCAAGCAGTAGTCTCATCAGGTAATTCCTGAGAAATAGTGAAGGGGAGTGGGGAAGCTGCTGCTCCTGCATTTGTTGGTGTTGATTTGTTGGTAGTTCTGGCCATGGACATGCAGTGTTGCTCAGTTGCTGGTGCTCAGGTGGGCAGGGAGTCACTGCTGAGAGTGACCTGCTGCCACTTGAGAGGGGTATAAACTACGTGGGCAGCTCCACCCTTCTGGGTCAGCCAAAGACCATCCAAAATTAGAAGGCTGTCCCAGGGAAGGAGCAGAATCATCCTGCCCCAATTCCCTGGGTGAGCTGTGGAGGGTGGTCACTCTCAGGGCTGTGCTGTAGGAGAAATGCAGACCCCAAAGCATTTCTCTACCTGCCAGAGAGGGGTACCTACCCAGAGATGGGATGCGGTCCAAAGGCGAAAGAAAAGATTTTTGTGTTTCTGAAGAATGAAACTTTGTATTTTAAGAGTAATTCTTAACAGATGTGTGGTGCAAAATTGAGCTAAAAAAATTAAGTCAAAAATTAATTCACTGGATTGTTTTCTCCACTGAACTTTTTTTTTTAGTAGGGTTGTTCAGCTGTGAAATGTATTCAGCTGAGCCAAACCCTTTTCTTTCCCTGCCACACCTGAAGCTACTTTCTTGCTTGAAGAGAGTAGAGGGATGCCCTGGCTTTGATTCTTCATTACATCTCAGAAGAGGCTAGGAGTGGCTTTCTTCAGCCTTAAGATGAAAAGCTGAGGGGAGACCTTACTGCTGTCCCCAGCTCTTGCACACCTGTGAGAAGCAGCACAGGCTCTGCTTGTCCCTGCTCCCTGGGAGGGGCAAGTCCTGGGCACCTGAATCCCTGAATGTTACAGAGGAAAACGGAGGGGCAGCAGGTGAGGACACTTCCCACAGGTATGGAGTAGGAAGGCTGGCTGGTGCCAGGTACTGGGGAAATATGGCAAGGAAGAGCTGGGAGTGATCCCAGGCCCTTTCTGCTGGTCTTGGTCTCGCAGCCTCTGGTGTTTTGGGTGAGCCTTGATGTGTGCTCTCTTCCTTCAGACTCAAAGAATAGGTTTTCCCAGATGTGGGAGATAATCAAGAATTACTACCCTAAAGGGCAAGGGGAAGGGAAAACATTCTTTCCAAGGTCACAGAGACTGTGTTTGCTTTTATTAAAATTGCCATTGACTCTTAATTGCCCTTATGGAACATTAGCTTTGAAATTTCCTGGAGAATCAAGTGTGTGTAAATCACTTTGTTCAACCAAACTTTTGACCTTTTCAAACATACATTGTGACGTCCCAGGACACTAAGTATTTCAGACTGCAGATTTAAATCACGGAGCTATCCCCTCTGGCTAAAAAATTGTTTTCTTTCATCTA
Source organism: Corvus kubaryi (assembly GCF_017639235.1). NCBI lineage: Eukaryota > Metazoa > Chordata > Aves > Passeriformes > Corvidae > Corvus > Corvus kubaryi. Next base: position 196,696 of record NW_024581955.1, read on the forward strand.
AGTTGTGTATGGCAACTATTCAGTTAGCCCTCAGTGTCTTTTTTCCAGCAAGTCTTTCATTTTTCCCATTTATGAATAGCACAGAAACCACCTGGCTGGCTAAGTTGGATTCCACCAGAAGGTTTTTCAAAGTGACTTCAAGACAGTTGTTTCCAGATGAAGTACCTTAAAATAATTTTTTTTAAAGTTGTCAGTTAAGTATACAGTGGAAAAAAATTAAAATAAACAACAGGGTAATTTTAAGATGGTCAGAGAGGGGTAGACAGGAGCTACAAGACTCACACTGATCTAGATCAGCGGTTTTCAGCCTGTAGCCTGCAAATCTCTCTGGTGGCTCTCTCTGCGGGGTCTTTGACAAGCAACTGGGGAAATCAGGCAAGGACATGCTTGTGAAAGCAGGAGACCGCTGGGCTGGGGACATAATATCTGGAAGAGTGAGACACGAGGGGGAAAATTGGCATGCCATGTTTTGGGAGAGGCAGGTGTTGCGTGCTGCAGAAGCAGGCTGGGCAGCAGTGCCCTGCTGTGCAAATGAACTGTGCTCCTGGGGGCCTGAGAAGCTATGTGGTCTTCTTCCACCTTTTGGAAAATGTATAGGGCTCTCTACTTTCTGCATTATTGTATGGTACAAATAGGCTTGGAGGGATGGCCATCTCGATGGCGTATGCTTGAAAAAATGCAAACAGTGTGTTCTTTATGGGTGCACTGGAACGAGGCGTTCAAGGTAGGAAGTTTCCTCCTGCTTCAGGCCTTCCAAATCAACAACACAGTTTTATAACCACTGCCACTTGGGCAAGTTACACAAGATGTCTGTCATGTAAGATGTCAGAACATGTTCCCCTCTGCTCCTTGAGTTAGTCCCCCTTTAACTTTTTATATCTTTTTCACAATAGAAGAAATATCTACAAGCACCTACTTTTGACAAATTTAACGTAACTCATGTTGACATCCTCTCTTGTTGCTGTCAAAATCTTTTGTGAAACTGATTTAAGGCTTTATAGGGAATTGAATAGCTTCCTGTGAGGACAGGAAAGAAGGAATCTCCTAGTATTTGAAATATGTGACAGAATGCACACTGGGTTCTTTGTATAATCAGGCTTTCATCTGCATCCTCACATGAGCTGAAAAAATTTTTTTGCAAAGAGTTTTTAAGGCAAGTTCTGAACTGACATATTCTTTTGGTGATCAGAAATGAAACAAGTCTCTAGTGACACTTTCAGAAGATTTTTTTGTGGCACAGCCTGCTTCTAAATTTGTTTCATAAGACTTACAGCTGAGTTGCTGGTGCTGCACAGGAACATGGGTTTTCATTTTTTAAATGTCTTGCTGTTGCATGGGAGCATTCAGAATGAATATGGTTCTATGTGCTCTAAAAGGAAATGCATTAGGACTAAAAGGTCTGCTGGCAAATTTTTTTATAATATGCTGAGCAGCAAATTCTTTACCAAAGGTCAGACAGAGATCCTGAAGCTGCCTTGTCTGTGGAGGAAAGGTTGGTTCTGGTTGAAAATAGAGTTCACTGATGAAAGTCTTGGTAGAGTGAAGCCTGCAGGAGAGCAGAGCTGCGTCTTGGGAGATACTGGCACAGGCTGAGGCTCTGCAGCTGAAGCAGGGGTGGAGCCAGTGCTCCTCAGGACCGGGTTTGTGCACAATTCTCCAAAGGGCAAACGGCTTGGAGTCTTGCTCAGACTTCAGATTGATCAATTGGAGCGTAAAATTCTCTCAGAAGACAAACAGAGAGCAAAAAGAATTGGGAGAAGTTATAAAGGTTGCCACATAGGCAAAAAAGTAGCTTCTGAATACATTTTCTTGCCTGACCTTTTGTAATAAATAATGGTTGGGGGGGATCTGTGGCTTCAATCAGTGTAAATATAGAACCCAATCATGCTGGGCTCTCCTTGTCATACCTTCTGTAAAATGTACCTATTCATCCCATATCTGGATGCTTTGGGTTTCAGAACTGCTGGGTTCACATGAAAAATTCGAAGGCAAAGTTGGGTATGGGAGGCAAATGGAAAGACATGGCCCAGGTTTGTTCTGGAGCATTGGTTCTCCCCCCTGCATATGACACAAAAATATCAACCATGAAATGAAAGACACTCAGTCAAAGCTAATTCTTGTCAAGCTGCTTATTCGAAGTCCTGCCTTGGTTTTGGTGGAAGTGAGTGTTTGGCATCTTGCAATACCCATTTATATGTTCACTTCAAGCATGTATCATTACATTTGATCTGTTCAAGAAGCCATAAAACTTATTTTCTTTCTGAGAAATGTTACCGTTATGTGTTCTGCTTGTGTTTTTAAAAGAAATTTCATCTGGATTCAGGACACTTGTGGGACAACTTTTATTTTTGAGGTTGTCCAAAGTATAGAGGAGCTGCTGGAGTTCGTAGAAGCTTAATAGTGATTATTTAAAGCAGGAAAGGTTACTCGGTAAGGTTAATTCTGAATAAGAGCATGATCAGGTCTTACATTCTTAAGACTTATTTTTAGTATGACTATGGCTGATGCTGAGTAAATATACTGCTCTGCAGAACCCAACAGGTCCTTCCCCTCACATTTTTAGTATCTCTGGAGTTATAGAAAATATTTTCTAATGTAGAAGAGAATTTTCTGTGGAAAATAATGATAATTTTTTCCCCCCTACCCCTTTTCCCACTGTGTTTTGGTTTTTTTCACTCAGAAATATTTATGTTTCTTTGGAGGATTGTGAATCCTCAGGTCAGCCATTTCAGCAAATGGAGTGTGTGATGTTTAGCAGCTACCACTGCTGGTATCTCTAGAAGCCAAACTGGTGCTATAGAAGACTAAATGTAGGCATCTAACTTGGCAAGCTGGGAGATGTGCCATTTATACAAGACTTTTCTGTTTCCTCTGTGACTTAATATACGTGGCCAACAAACCCTGTATTGAGATTCTGCTGTAGTCTCCATCAGAGATGACAGTGAATTTAATCCCAATACAAACTGAATTTTCAAGTTCTCACAAAGTCTAAATTCCCATATTAATGTATTTTGGCATTAGCCTAAAGGTACCTAGCAGTGTAAAACATGCATATAAATGACTGTTTATATCTCTCTTTTAATGTTTATGAATATGAATAATTTCATATTTAGTTCACTTGTACTCTGTGGGTATTCTTTACTTGTGATTTTAAATAGCATTAAGTTCCCTCTTCAAAATAAAATTAATATTGAAGTAAGAATCTTGACCTCTAAAATCTTGACAGAAGAGAGATTCTATTTTTAGATTGGTGAATCCACTCCTTTTTCATATTCTTCTCTATCTTTTGAGAGAATATATACTCAGAATCCATGCAAATAAGATTTGAAGTTACAGTTACTCAATGGTACTCAAATGTTTCACTTCCCGTAGTAAATTTGGTTTTTATTTCTTACTTAAATTATTTGTTCTCAGCTCTAGAGCTGTAGCAACTTCTCAACAAATTGAACTGATGGGAGAAGGTTCAAAGAGCTTTTAGAAGCTACTAAGCTATTTTTATATATTGCAATGCTTTTATGTTAGAAACCAAAATCTTAGCCAACACCTTTTTGTTGTTGTTGTTGCTTTTGCCCAAGAGGGTCTTCTGGAATGAGTATGACAATCTTCCACAGCTGAATGGTTGATTCCAGCCTTTCACTGTGTTAGCAGATATGGGGCAGACTTTGAAGGGGTTTCTTCTCAGTTTACATGGAGGCTGAGGCAGAAGGGAGTTTAAGTCTAGTCTGAGCATCTACTTTGTCTTAAAGTGAAGAGTGGAAAAGCTGACAGTGACTGATTTTTCTAAGAATTCTTTAATAGGGGGAAAAGAGAGAAGCACTTGAAAGAAAGGTGAGTATTTGTGATGTCTCCTAGTTTTAGGAGAGAAGAAAAACTGCTCCTTCAGAAAATTGGAAGTGACAGGCTCTGAACTTAGTATTATCAGAAAGAGCAGTGAAGGATTAGGATCACAGTTCCTCTGTGGTGATTCTTTCTTTTCTTAGTTTTTGCATTTGCTGTTTTTTGCCGCTAAATTTGCAGAAATTGAAGACTAATGAACGGCTAGGTCTACCAATCCCTTGTCACATTTCTAGTCTTCCCATTTTGGTATTCCCTCCAGCATTCCAACAGTCTTCATTCTTACCCATTCTCCATTCAGTCTCTTTCCTTACTACCCTGTGGTTCAAAAAAGCGTCCCGTTATATACTTTCTCTTTTGCCACATGTTTTGTTTCTCCTCATCCTGTTTCTTAACAGTATGAGATATTGGGTAAAAGTTTAAATTTCAATTCAATATTTTACTGAGCATTAGTACAGTAAATTTTCTCCAGTTTTAATGTACAGGCCTGCTTTAGTAGGATATAACATCTTCAAAACAGGATGATTATTTCTGTCACTGCAAATATTGCCTTGCAGTGACACTTGCCAATAGTAATTCCCTTGTCTGGTAGAAAATAAATGATGGAAGTTGGTTAAGGCAACATCTACTTTTTTGCTTGTAGTTTAAGTTGGGTTTTTTTGTAAAAGGTGGTATCCATATCATTTGTCACACAAAACTGTATTTACCAGAAGAAGGAGGAAAATAATGTTGAGTGCAATCTGCAGTTTGTGCTAACCTGTGGAGGGAAACAGTATTTTACATCATCTACAGCTAGTGCTAAGCTTTGTTATCATACCATCAATTTATTGTGTATCCTTGCTGATATTGATGATCCTCGTTCCAGGCAGACACGTCGGAAGCCAGAAGCACCCGCAGTCACGTATGCAACGTATCGGGGTTCTGCAAGGATCAGGCAGCTCCTGAAGAATCAATCAGAAACTGGAAAAGGAGAGAAAAGTCCTGAGAACAGAAATGCTTCAGCAGTCAAAGAAAATGGAGAAGTGCAAACAACTCTGTCTGTGAAATCAGGATGCCTAATAGAAGAAAATGGAAGAGATGAGGGTAAAAATCACCAAGATGATGGCATGTTGAATTCTTCTGCAGTTAGAGTGGGAAGCAAACAGTCTGGTAACGCTCAGCATTGCTCGGGCCGAAGTAAACATGAAAGAGCTGCAAAGGCCACAACTTTATCCACTGAGTCATGTCATGAGTTAGACTTAAGAAATACACCTGCTTTAGCTGCAACAACAGTTAAAAGGACGTATTCACTAGATTCATTATTGCCATTTAGTAGTAGAAACAGTGGGATCCTAACCAATTCCACTTCCCAGAGTACTCATTCCCTTAAAGTCAGTTCTGCAAACAATTTGGTTGGAAAAGAAGGTGGACTGCTGGGAGAAGCAGGAACTCCGTTTCAGACAGACAGAAATGCAACTTCTAACTTCAATAAAGAAAATTATTGTAGCAAAGCAGCTAATAAGGAGTCTGCAAAAGAAATACAGGATGATTGTTTAGATTCATCCAAATCGAAAAGCAAGACAGTTAGTGAAGAACTGCAGGTGGGGAAAGGAGAATTTTGCTGTAATCATCAAGTGGATAATCACTCAGAGCAAACATTGGATGTCCAGAGGCTTCGTTTCAGTACCAGTACATTTCAGCAGCAAGGAGATGAGCACACCAGGAGTGCCAATAAAGATGGTGATCCAAGAAATGGTGACACAGAGAAAATTGCGACAGCTGTGGGAAGAGAGCAAAGTCCACAGAACTTTCCTGCTACTGTTCTGTTTCCTTTTAATGAACAAATACCTACTTCACTCAGCATGCAGTCCAAAGGAGGAAAGTGCACAGCCACAGGCAATTCAACCACTTCAGTGTCATCTATTGGACACGATGAAGATACAGTCATGGGCAGGGGAGCTTCTAATGAAGAACTGAGTGAGTTAGGGAAAGCAACACATGTACAAAATGGCCACAAGCTAATCCATGTGGAGAATTCTAAGGATACTGCCATGCAGCAGACTGGTTTTCCTTGTCTAGAAATGGAGGGTGAGGAAATGGAGGATTTGCCTGAGGTTGCAGTGGAAAAGGGAAACCTTGCCAATGTGTCACTGTGTGCACATGGGTGTCAAAGTGTGAAAACTCATTTTGATGAGCTGACAGCACGTCTAACCCACGAGTCTACCTCTATGTCTGTGATGGTTTCCCATTCTGCCGTGAGATCTGAAGGAAAGCCTTTGACCAACCATTCTGCTTTCACCTGTCAAAAAGACAATGTAGACTTGATTTCCGAATCTCTGCCTGTTTCTGAAAATAGCTGTATTAATTTTTCTTCCAAGAAGGAAAACAGCAATAAACTTAGGCTATCACCCACAATAATTGATTCTTCATCTGACAAACAGGGAAAAACTAACTCTGAAAATGGCCAGATTGCTGCTTCTGAGCAGGACAGGTTTAATCTTGCAGCTGCAGAGTTTAGGAGAATAATCCCTATGGACAGGACAACCGAGGGGCCACCTTGCTCAGGAGACCTGAGAACTTTGTGCCCAGCAAGTTCTCTGGAACCTGAGATTACTCCTTCTATGCTTGATAGCTCTGCTGATGGTGTAGATGCAGGGGCTGTTTGCATCCCCAGGCCCACTTCTTCTCTGGTATCCAGAGAAGCCTCCAACCTTCCTGTTTCTGCCTTGGAGATGTCTGGCACTGCTCAGGGGAACAGTAATTCTTACAGTCACAGAGCTAGTGATGGGGCAGATGAGGCCTTCTCCACACAACAGGCTGACAGCAGTGTCCTGGCAGAGGCAATGCCACCACCCCTCTGTCCTTTGAAATCTTTGGAAACTGCATCTGAGTCAGCCAGTTCTGAGAGTGTGTGCAGGGATGCTGTGGGACTGGTGATTCTTGGTGCTTCTGCTGTCTTGGAAGCCCCTTCTGGCCAAGAAGCTGCTGCACCTGCCCAGGCAAACAGGCTCTGTTCTGGGGAAGGACGGGGAGATATTGATGTGAAGGGACAAGAACGTTCTTCTTTCCCAGATGCTGCTGATTTGTTGAAGAAAGCTGAAGAAATAGTGGACTCAGTTTTACACTTGGCTACAGAAGAAATACTAGCAAAAGAAGGCTTTGGTGTCTGCCAGCTTTGTGGGAGCAAGGATAGTTTAATAAATATGGGTATTGCAAATTATCAGAAGTCTGAAAGTGTACAGCTGGCAGCAGGAGAAATCCAGTCAGCTGTGACATCATTAGAAGATTTTAATGAGACCGGTGGAGGAGGCTCATCTTCGTTTACAGGAAATGAAAGAGTGGATACAGATAATCAAGACGAAAAGATACTCTCTTTCATCTCTGACAAAATTGACCTACATAGGGCACTAGCACTAAAAGCAAAAGAAACAGTTGATGAGGTCATTAACTCAGCCATACAAAAGCTGGCATCCAATCAGCAGCAAGGCACTGAGAGGAAAAGGCCTTCTGGAAAGGTTCAGTCTAAACCTGAGGCTGAAATGCCAAAGACTTTAAATCTTGATATGAGATTTCCTGCGAATACACAGGAACCAACAGAGATGGATGCAACTCAGACTGTAAGTGTAAACTGTGAAAAGGCAGATTGCTCAGGTCCTCCTTTACTTCCAAGTTGTATGGAAAATGGCATAGATTGGCCCCAAAGTGATGAAAAGATACCAAATAATGCAGTTACTTGTCAAACAAATGGATTTCTTCCCTCTGGCAGTTTAGCAAGGCCAGAATCAGATTTTCTGACCCCAGCAAAAGAGAGGCACAATGGAAAGGTGTGTGACCATCTGGCTGCAGCAATGTGTGGCAAAGTATCAGCAATGAGTAGAAAATCTGATGGAACTTTACATTTTATTGGTAGAGATGCTACTGCAAATGAAGAAATGCTTTTGTCATTGCCATTAAAAGGTCCATGCAATAATACAAATATGCCAGAGTGCACACTGCTGCCAGCTGTAAATGTTAATTTTTCATCTTTTATGCCTGGCAAAGAATGTATTGGCCTGCAGAGTGAATCCAAAGATAAAAGCAGCCCTCAGATGTCTCTGGAAAGCAATGCAGAGGGCAGTCTGTATAAACACTGTGGGAAAGAGGCTGCAGAGGAAGTACCTGTACAAGTAAAAGCAACCTTACAAAATTCAAAGGCAGTGGAGAGTGAAGAGCAACTAGCAGAAGGGGCAAGGGAGAGAGTAGAGGTTAATACTGGATTAGATGCACAGTCTGTGGTACCTGAATTGTCTGTTCCCAGAGAGGGCAGTGAAGGGAAACACTGCTTCAACACAGTCTTTGCCCAAAATAATGAGAATCTGACGCAGGCACCAATGAAGGATCACGACATGGAGAGAAATGATCAGCTTGAAGAAAATGGCCTGGACTGCAGCAATGATGTGAAGGAACCAACAGAACTTTTGGCCTCTTCTCCACTGATTGAACAGTGGGAAAACAATTCTTTTACTATCATTTATGAGGGTGCACTTCAAACTGAGAATAAATCTGTCTCAACTGATGAGATGCAAACTGGTTCTCTTTCTCCTTCTGATTTGCCTTCAGGTAGTACAGATCACCTAAGGTGTGACAGAGCAAGGAATAAGCAGGAGTCAGGCTGTCTTTATGGGCAGGACAGCAAGGTGAATGAAGCAGCAGAGAGCCGAGGCTCAGAGTCATTCCTGAGCGTGGAGGCCAAGCGCTACAGAGTTTATCCGTTCTCTCTGTCTCCCATCTACGAGGACGACAGCTCCCAGGAAGATCTGCTGTCCACGGATGTGTCTCCAGAAAGCCGTCCTGGGGCAGTCTCCAAAGACAGCTCTGACCACGCTTCTGTGCTTTCCCTCCTCCAGTCGGTGTCTGAGCGCTTGCAGTTCACTGCTCGCTTCAGCACAGAGGAGGAGGATGAGGAGGATGGAGTGGAGGAAGAAGAGGAAGAAGAGGAAGAACCATCTTATGAGGAAAATATTCTTGATGTTGAGAGAGAAGAGAACTGCCTTTCCAGTCAGTGCAGAGGGAAATTTAAAGCAACCCCTCAATCAAATGACCGAAGTAGATGCTCTTTTACTGAACAATCATTTCTTCTTTCAAAAGAACAGCCTGACTCACAGGAGCAACCAGAACAGTTTCCAGATGTGGCTTCTTGCAGTCAAACACCTTGTAAACCAGTTCCAGAGAAAGCTGATGCTGCTGTAACACAGCCTCCTACAAGTGTGTACTATCAGTATTTGAAATCTGCCAGGAAAGGCCCTTCTGAAAAGGGGACCAGGTTTGGAAGCATTCTCCAGGATATACTGCAGCCAAAGATTCACTGGTTTCAAGACAACACCGTGCCAAAACTGGGAGAATTGTCAGCGGTAAGATGTCATATCACATGATATTTATAATCAAAGTGATTAGCCCAGATTCAAAGTTGCTGCCTCCCTGTTCTCCTTGCTACCTTTTAATTAAGATTTTATCATAAAAGTAATCAAAAGTTTTTATCGGAAGTTATTAGGCTTTTTAATGTCATAGTTTAAAAGAAAAGGTCTTCTGATTAAATAATTTTAAAAAGATAACTCTTGGTTCAGCACGCAGGTGAAAGGGATTTAACTGTGAAGCAGAATATGTGAACAGAAGGTAAAACAGAGAAATATGCATAATAGAAAGTTTTTATAATAGCACAGGACAGACTTTTCCATGTTAAGGACATTTCAACCTGAAGATGATGGAATTGCCTTTTATATGAAAATTATTCTTTTATTTCTTTCACTTCTGAGATTATTTAATAGACCTGTCTTGTCCAAAAAAAAGATACAAATACTGGCTTACTGGGCTCTTTGATTGTTTCATCATAGTGTCTTCTACAAACTCTAGCTCAGTTAGCAACTAAATAACATAGCTGCTCCCATAGATTAATATTTCTTTTTTTAGTTTGCTTAAAGCAATGGCAGATGAGGTATGGAAACAGTTCTTCCTTTGTTTAGAGTTTGAAAGTGCCACACAGACCAAATGTGTAGCTGAAGAAGTCTTTCCACAATGTTGGGAATACTCCAGTCCATGTTAGAGGGATCTTTTTCTTTTTCCTCTGTTAAGAAATGCAGTTTATTGTTTGCTGGGAAAGGGGAATACATTTGTAAAGGCTACAGCTTCCGTAGCAGCTCTTCCTTTCTAGCACATGCTGCTTTCTGCTGATTGACTTAAACCATTTTCACCCACTCTGAATGGCGGTGAAACAAATCTTGGTTTTTGCTGCTAATGACACTTGTGTACGTGTACAGGAATAGTGGACCCAGAATAATTTGCCTGTGCTTTGTGCCACTGTTGTAGGTGTTAATAGTTGTTTGCCATGTCCTTTTACTTTCAGAACCTCATTGACAGGGCAAGTCTCAAATACAACCCAAGACCAGGGAAGGTAAGCAGAGTTTGTGTCACGTAAATCAACATGATACATGGAATAATTTGTTGTACTGTCATTTTTGAATGGAAAGCATGTGAAGTTGTTAGTCTAATCTTACGTATTTTTGTGTATTATTAGCATATGCTTGCCCACTCTAATAGTGAGAATATATTATTTAAAATCCTGTCACTAGCAATTTTGCTGTCTTTCTCAGCAATTGTTGTTTTCATTCAGTAGAGTGTTTCATGAAAGAAGAAACTGTGTAGCCTCTCAGTTGAGTGGGCACAAGCTGCAAGCAAAAAATAACTATCTGTGCTCTGTGTTGAAATGGGCCCTCATTTGCATGCATTGTGTATTGTTTCAGATTATTATTTATGATACTTGTGGCAACAAAAGTAAACAAGAAGTTCATTCTGATGTGCTAGATGCCTCATCGTGGATCTTTCCCATTGGAGCAATACTTAGGATAATCAGAGGATGGTAAGAAATCCAGGTCATATTTAAATAGAGTCTTTCCAATAGACTGCATGTACGTTCCTCTTGTATTTTTATTTATTTTTGACACATGTCTGATCTGCAGGAGTGTCATTTTCTTTCTTTACAATTAGACGGATACTATCTAAAAAAGCATGAAACAAGGCTTTAAAAAAAAAAAAAAGTATTGTTCCCCCAGGGGAGAAAGTTCAAACAGAAAGTTTCTAATAGAGCCACAAGTAAGTTTAGAGTTCTTGCCTGAAGTGTTGAGCCAGTGCAGTCATAATCATGATTAGAGATGTGTATGACAAAAAAAGGTGGATTTTTATGGTTCAGTTTCCTTATATGGTAGCTGTTGCAAAAGGACCATCAAAAGAACATTCTCAGCTGCTGGTTTTAATGTGGCATTTAAAGGAATGTGGATGCAGAAGGATAAATACAAGTACCTGTGAGTTTGCAAGTGTTTCTCAATTTGCTTTGGGGAGCTGGGTCTGTGTCAGTTGTTGCATTGGAATTTAGTTGGTGGAGCTTACAGGGAATGCTTGTGTCAGCCATGCCTGCCACATTTATGCAGTTTTGAGGCAGCCTTGTGCAGCTTTGCATACATTTCCTTCACATCCTAAGAAATGCTGAATGCCATTATTAATATGTTTTATACCTTTTGTAGTATCTGCCTGAACAGGACATGTTTTGATGTGACAATAAATACATTTGTCCTGGTAAAATAAGGGTGTTTATTTACATTGTGGTTTAGCTGTATTTTTATTTTATCTTTTGTGCTGGAGAAGAACTGTGTATTTTACTTTTCAATGCTAAAGTGAATGTGACTACTGAGGGACAGCATGAGAAAGATGTGATATTGGTCTTGATAAGAAGAGCTTTTTCCTGGGCTTTCCATCAGATGTGCTCTACCAGCAACGACTCAGTTCATTTTATCATTATTGCAGCTGGATTTTTTATGAGAAACCGAAGTTCCAGGGTCGAAAACATGTACTAGAGGAAGGGGAGGCTGTGCTGGATCATCTTTGGGATCTCCCAGGCACAAAACATCATCGAAGAAACCTCACAGTTGGTTCGATCAAACACGTGACAAAGGTACGGGCTTTCTTCACAACATTCTCACGCGCGTGATTGATTTGTTGGTCACCGTGGCATATTACTGGCAGTGGACAATGTGTGTGTAGGGTTGCTGACTGTACTTACATTTGCTATAACTCACTTTTTTCACCTTCTAGGTGGTGTATTCTTTAGCTTTTGCTGTGCTAAATTTCCCTTTCTTCCTGAGTTAATGAGCAGGTTGATTGTGTTTCTTTGCCACCACCCTCGCATGACACAGTGACCTGTCCAGTTATTTTAAATTAAACAGAATCAGTTCATATTTTTGAAGAAGTTTTTATCTTAAGCTGTCTGCTGTGTCTGTATGGTCTCTGCTGCAGTTGCAGTTGGGTTTCCAATCATACTTGTACAGCGTAGCCTCCAAAACCTGCTGCCATTCCCTCTAACAGCTCTGTGCCACCTCTAGGGTTTCCACGTGGACCAGTGGTACACCTACAGCATGTGGCTCTGCCTACAGCCATCAGTTTGGAAGGCTTTTTGTTGATAAGAATCGAATGTCTAAAACTGAGTATAATGCATCTGTTGTTACTCAGTGAATGAGGAATATATTTTCCAGATCTTGTGATTTAAGAAGACTTAGAAGTTCAGTGTAGCATTCCAGTTACTCACAGGGCAATGGCCCTTGCTGTGAGTGAATTATCATTTGTATCACAACAGGAAAGATTTTCAGTAAAGTGCTTTCTCTGTTCTCTGCTGGTATAGAGGTCATTTTAAAATTGATAACCTTTTTGTCATCGGTACAGGGGCGTAATGTCATGACAATTAGAAATGCTTTTTCATTCTCTTAAAAAACTTAGAAATTAATTAATCCAAAAGAGGCTGACTGAAAGCAAGAATAAAGAAGTTAACATATTTTGACCAATATGTAATACGACTATTGATCAATAATGTGGAAGGCAACTAAATAAATAAAGGTATTCCACAATAACATGTGGAACTATGGTCTGAAACCAAGGGAAGCTGGATGTGTCTTGGGTAGGAAAGAAAACTCTTGGATAGAAAGATACCGAGTTTAGCTTCATCATGCTTGATAAAAATCTTTGCAGTACAGCTAAATAGGTTTGACCTTGGTTCCTCTCCCAGTCTGTGGTTCATTTATATAGAACACAGATGGAAAGCTTTGTTACTGTACACTAGTTCAGTAATCAACACTTTCCTTGTGTAAATTAAACCTCTAGCAGGCATGGTTGGTGAGGTTAGTGCACTCACTAAGCCAGGTGTTGTCCTCTAAACCCTGGTTCATGAAACAAGGCTTCAAACCTCCTTTTTTTAGGTTGTTTTTTAGCTGCTGTAGAACTACTTTTGGAAGGTAGTTTGCCGAAGTGTTACCTTATTTATTTTTGTGGAAAATATAGGCGTTGTTTTTATTTGACAAGTAGTGGATTCTTTTTCAGGCAGCTCATGTGTGTGATTCCCATGTTTTACTGCCATTCTCTTTTTCATAGGCTGTCAGTGTCTTTTCTCCAGGCTAGTTTGGCCATACTGGCTCTGTGTCCAGGCTATCTGGCTTGTCTCCTAATTTTTCAAGCTGCTTTTTTTTTTTTTTTATGGTGGTTGTTTAATGGTTGTTCAGTTGCTTTGAGTTAGCAGATTTGAACATTGGCTAAATATTTGAGAAGAAAACAGCTTGCCAAGAAGAGGAAAAACAGATTTTTACTAAGGAAACTCTAGGAGGTACATTTAATTTTTTTTTTTTGTGTCATATTGACAAAGAACAGTCTGCCAGTAGCTTTGTGCTCTTGATTTGGCTTCAAGCCTTCCCAAAAAAGCAGAGATTCTGCTAATTTGTGGTTAGCTTGTGCCCTGGCTACCTGTGGATATGCATTAGGTGTACCCATGTGTATTTAATTTCAAGAAAGTTGTGGGGAGGAGATTCCAAGGAAACAGATTGTGCAACCAGTAAAATGAAGACCTGTCTGAAATGATGTGGAGACTGAATTCCACTAAGGCCAAGTCAGCGTGAGCCAAGGCTGTCAAAGTCTGCCTGCACACACAGGTTCAGTGCAGCTCCTGCAGCACAGTCTGTGTAGCCAGGTCAGTTCTCTGGCCTACTGTATATACATTTGCTGACCTTTTTGCATGTGTTGTGCTTTATTCTATCTGTTTTTGGAAGCCCAGGGAGGGTGCTAAATGTTATGTTCCCAAAAACAAGAGTCAGGAAGAGTTCCTGACACCTCCATTCTGGAATAGTCTTATAAACCACTATTTTGCAAGGTGACAAGGGATCTGAAACAGCAGGATGCTGTCTGCAGGATGGTTGGGCAGGAAATAACTGGATTCCTTGTGGAGTCTCCTTAAGCAAAGCCCTTTGTAATGGGTTCGTTCACAGCATTACATGGAAGGGTGTGTTTGTTTTGTTTGTGTGGTTTGCCAGGGGAAAGGAAGTTCATAATTTAAGCAGGGACTACTTTGTCAGATGCCATAGGAAGACACCTGGCAGTTTCAGATGGTTTCATTTGCTGGCTGGTATTTCCAGGACAGTAATCATTAATTTCCTTTGTATTATTTTACTTTACTACCAACTCCGTTGAGTTCTGTAGTTGGTTGGTGGTGATGGGTAGCAAGAGTGGTCCAGTGCTGGAGCACTGGGAGTAAGAATTATGAATGGATAAAAAAGTCTGGAGGACCAACAGAGAGTAATATTAAAAAAACAAGCTCCAGAAGCAGATAGCATCCTAAAGACAAAACGTGTATCTAAAGTAAAGTGGTGTCTAGACTGTATTACAAAGCAATCATGTGAATACCAGAACTAATTAGGCCTGGTTTTTAATAGGCTCTTCTCTCATCCTTGTTTTGGCATTTCCCATAAGAAGCCAGACTTCAGTCATTCTTTGTCCTGTTGTTGACACAAAATCACCCCAGTTAAACAGGCTGATTTGATCACTTCAGTCACCACAGCTGGCAGGTCCGAGGAGAAGGCCTAGCAGTGCTGAATTTATTTAGCCCTGCTGGAGCTTCTAGGGCTGTAATCCTAGATCCAGAAGAAGGATAAACAACCAAGACCACCTTGAGGGAGTTGAAGGCTTTAGGTCTGTCACTTCTTCTGGAGCTCTTGGTCAGACTAGAAAAACGTCAGAAATGCCACTGAAGAGGAATATTTCATGCTAAAGGCTTCTCTTCAGGAGGAGCCTTCACCTTTCTGCTGAGGGCCATGTTACTCTTTTGGAGGTGTCTGTAAGTGTTCCACGTGCTTTGTAAACATCCCAGCTCCCTAAAGACCACGAGGGAAGCACAGGCATTCCAGAATGACACTGTGGAGGTAGGAGGAGAATACCACAGAGTAAGGAAGGCAGAGAGGGATGCCTGGAGGCTGTGACCTACCTAAGCATTTGCTGGTTGTGTATTATCATTGGAAATGAGCACAGCTGCATGATCTGTTTGCTGTGCTTTTTATTCTGTTTTTGCCTAATGGGTCAGTAGGACAATGAATGATGTGAGTTTGGACTGCTTGTGATGGGGGGTGGCACAGTTTGGGGGGTGGGTTTAGGGAGGAAACCTTCCAGTTTGGGATCTGGGGTGAAATACTGTGGTAGCAGCTTTGTATGATAATAGTTTTGCATGTGGGCATCTCATTTCCAAATCTCGACGCCTTGCAGATGACAGGGCTTTGGACTGAAGAATCTAGTTCTCCACCTGACTGCTATCATATTTGTGTGGTTTTCATTTTGTTTCTAAAGATGGTGGCTTTATTGGGAACGTTAAGGGAGCCTCTGAAAGTAATGAGGCCTGTTAAATATGCTCAGGCAAATATGAACATGCTGGGGCCAATATTTAGCAAGCTAAATTTGCATGCTTGAATTGTATAAATTAATAGCATAGCACTGAGTGTGCATCAGCAAATACATAACATTCATCTCATTCAGTAATAATAAATGTTACCATTTTCTGCAGTCTGTGCATCAGTACAGGTAAATCAAATTGCATATTTAAGTCAAAATGTTTATTTGTGACTTTAAAAAAATGTGCTCAGAAAATACAAGGTACTTCTTGCTCAACCATGTTACCACCTTTAAAAACAAATATTTGAATTGATTTCGATGAAGACCTCAGTTTACTGTGTGACACTTTGTGGAAGAAGTTTGTGGACTTAATCTAGAACACACTCAAAAATACAATCACTGTGAGTAGAGGTTTTTTTATTGCTCTCAAAATCTGGCTGGAGAGAGATGGGGATAACTAGGAGAGATTTTATTATGAGTGCTTGTGCTTTACCTACCCTGCTACATTTGTCATCTCTGGAGCTGGAGACTGCTTCATGAGCTTCTGAGTCAGGAGAGCAGACTTGAAAAGAGAATACAGACTGGCTTTTTCCAATCTTAAATGAAAAACAAAAACAAGAGCCTCCTACTGAATTAAAATTAAACATATTCCATCTCATATTCTGTCTGAGCCTGCAGGCAGATACTTTTATTTTGCTACTTGTCTAGTCTTGTAGGTACTTTGTTTCAGAATGTATCTGAAACCATTAGGAGTCTGGCATCATTATTTGTGGAATTCTTGGAGGTGCAACTTCCCATTTTCAGTGTCAAGCTTTATTGTTGGATTTCTGAATTTCAGCCTTGTTACATATCAGATATTTTTAGGAAAAAACCCCACAGACTTGAAATATTTCTTAACTGTGGCTTAATAAGATACATACACATGTGAAAACTATGGGGAGATTGCTTTTATTTTTTTTAACCTTGTCTAGCAATGCGCTTAGAATTGAGGAGTGGAGTTCCTTAGCATTTTCCTATAAAGCAGCATTTTTCTAGAAAGTCTCTTTTCCTCGTTTTTCTGGGTTTGTTCATCTGAAAATAAAAATTCCTGTATTGCAGTTTTTGTTCTAAAAACAAAGACTGTGCATTGTTTGCAAGGTACAATACAGAGGAAATGTGACTCTGCAGGAGGGGGAGTTGCCAAAACAGTATTACTGTGTTACCTCAGGTCTCAGGAGCAAAGTGAAACAATATCCTGAAGTGCATCCATTCTAATTGCCACACTCACTGCTGACAGTTCAATAGCTACTGAAAAAATCTTGCTAACCAAGAAGCTGTGGGATGTTACCCATAAGAACCCCGCTCAAAGCCCACATGCAAAAGGACAGTGTCATGAGATGAGGTGCTGGAACTTCCTGAGCTTTTGTGCCCTGTTGTTGGGTTTCTCTGCATGCTCTTGTGTTTTTCCTTCCACGGTCCATGCAGGATCTCTGTCATGATGTGACCTTCCTGGGTCCTCACCAAATCCAGAAATCAGGTGCTTCTGTGAGGGCACCCTCAGAGACCAGTCCTCATCCCTCTTCTCTAGTGCACATGCAGGAGGCATCTTCCTCCAGCCACCTTTAGGATTTTGGGAATCTCTCTATGCTGTCCAAGCCCTCTGTCCTAAAGCAAATGGGTCCGTGGGTCGGGAAGGGGAAGCGTTCTGGGACGTTATCACTGAGAAGTGTTGTTTTCCAGCTACACACGTGAGCCACCTTTCACTGTTCTGGAACACCCTGCTGAAACAGGGACTTGCAGAAGATCCTTATTGGTTCACGATGTGTTTGAGTGCTGGGGAAGAAAGTGTTGGCAATGCATGTTATATAAATATTGCAAAAGGAGGGGGGCTCAATAAAAATCCCTGCAAATTCTAGAGAAGAGCATGTGGTCAACAAGTTTGTTCTCCAGCGTGGTATCTCTCAGTAATAAACTTCCAGTGAGGAAATAGAGGTTGTTGCTTTGTGGTAGCAGGAAAATTGCCAAAGTGTCTACTTAATAAAATAGATGTTTTCTAATATTGCTCTTTTTTTCTTCCTTCATCTAAAATGCTGTAAATTTATTTAGCACAACAAAAAGAATTGAACTCATATGGCTTGGTACTGTAGTTGGATTCTGCATTACAGAACTTGATTGTCGTGGGAGGGAGGTGGGAATGTAATAGACATTTCTGGAAAGTTTTGGTTAATGCATGCATCATGTGTGTTATGGAAGCACTGTTTTTTAAAAGATAAAAAGTCAGTTTTATAATGCTGTTCAGTCCTTTAGTTGGAGAATATTTAAACTGGCCTTTTTGAAAGTCACTTGACAGGCATAAATTTCTTCTTTGAAAATTAGTGGGAGCTGGAAATTTACCTCCCTTAGCTTTTTAAAAATTCCAGCCTCCATTTAAAGAAGAATAAAACCCTTCCATTCTATGAAGCCTGGAGAAGGGTGAGAAGATGGGGCAAAAAAGGGAATGTTTGGGGGCAGAGTCTGCAGGTGTGGATAAACATTACCCTTTGATTTGTTTCCACAGGACTGTGGCATTCCAGAGGTGGAGTTCTGCCTGGCAGCTGGCAGTACAGAGGGACTTCCCATCTGCATACAGGGTGCAGTTGCCAATTTAGAAGAACTGGATGTTGAGGAAAACCCTTACATAAGAGTCAGATCAGGAGTGTGAGTACTGAACCTTTTTAACAGCATTTTGCCAGCAGGTAGAAGAGTAATGTCATGGGATGAAAGTCAGTCAGCAACATGAACAATATTTGGGGGGGTTTTGCTACAAATCAGTAAACATACGCTGAATATTCCCAGCTCTACATTTCAGTATGGTGCTCTGTGGGCTCCTAGTAGCAGAACCAAATTTTTGAAGGCATTTTTTCCTAGTTGCTGGCAGAAGTCTTCAGTAATTCCGTATTTGAGTAGCTTTATAAATAGAAGAAGCAACTCAGCTATAATCAGCTTTGAGTTCATTGGAGAATAAATACTGTGTCCCAAGTCACCCACCCTGTTACAACCATAACACTGTGGCTGAATACCAGAAAATGAGTGTTACATCATTCCAGCATTTCTCAACCTCCAGCCACGTCCTGCTGTTCTGCAGGGAGGTGATGCAATAGGACACAGGCCCCTGGGTAGCCCAGTGCTTCCTATATTGAGCAGAATGGGCTCTTCCCTGGGCCAACACCTCACAGTTCCTGAAGTTTGGGAGTTGTGTGGCTCTTCTCATAAATCATTGCAGAATGACATTAGCTCTTCTATTACAGGAGTGTTGCCTTTCCACGTGAGCCAAGTCTACCTTCCCACAATCTCACAACATGTCTGTGAAGCTCGAGATGGTGAAGGAGTTAAAAACAGAGCTTGTCTTAGTTTTGACAAAATTTGGTAGTTTTAGGAACATCACTTTCCATATGGCTCCGTGCCTCTTCCTCCATTCCTTGCGTGGTCGACTAAACCTGCGTCCAGCTTCTGCACTTAGCTTTCTTTTTGATTTAAAACAGTGTGAAGGACTCCCAGCATTTTAAATCCTCATGTCAAAATTACAATAGCTTTCCAAAGGAGTGTTGTACATAATCATACTTTAATAACTTCCACTGAAAAAAATTACATGGGATTGATGTTAGAAGCCTTTTAATTGATAAGGTGACAATCCTAGATAAAATTCAATACAAATATCTTCAGTACTGACTTTTTTTTGGATACTCAGGAATAACAAGCTGGCTTTTTTAAGTGAGTGAACAAATTGGTAATTTTCATCTCTTTCATTTATATTTAGGTTGGACTGAGGAAAAGTGTCTGAGATCATCTTAGCAGTGATGTTGCCAGCATATTTAAATACAGCTTTGTTTTGATGTGCTGTCTAAAACATTATCTAGCTCTTATGAGTACAAAAAGGAAAATAATTTTAGTGAGATGTTTGTATTTGAAATCTAATTATATGAACTTATTGAGTCCTTTATCCTTACTGTTGTAGATGGCTTGCTTATTCAGACTTGAATTACAAGGGAGAGATGACGGTTTTGGAAGAATGTGATTCACCACCTGAAATTCCTTCAGCAGATGTAAAATCTCTGCGTCCCTTAAGAATGGTGAGGACTTCACAATTCCCTAATAAACTGTGTGCCTTCCTTTGTTGTTGTTGTTGCTTCCCCAGAGGTTTGGACCTAAATACAACTTGGATTCTAATGTTCTTTTCGGGTTAATCCTTACACATGTAATGCTCCTCCATGGTGTGTTTGCTTTGGTCACTGTGACTTGCTGGGCTTCTGCACGCCTCAGCATCTTCCTGGGAAGCTGCTGTTGTTGGGAGGAGGTCAAATAAAACAGAATTGAAGGGCTCTTCATTTTATTGCATCCAACACCAATTCATTAACCAAAAAGCCCTTCCAAAGTTGTTGATTTTCTTTTTTTCAGTTGTACAGTTAGATTTTCTTTATTTTCAGTTAGAGTCTATTGGGGATGGAAGACCAGATAAGGAGTTTATTACCCAGTAGTATTTCTCTGACCAGAGATTGCCCAGAAATCTGGGGAGGTGCAGCTGGTTTTTTGTGTTGATAGACAGCACGCGGATCTACGTGTGAGAGAGATGGGAAGGGGTATAACACAAATTTTACTGTGAACATAGTAAGCCTACAGAAAAACAGTTCAAAATCCATAAAGGAGTAAGACTTATAGCTGTCTCTTCAGTCATTCAAGTGAGGTCAGTGTCTTATTCTCTCACAGAGCATCATTCACTCACATTTCCAGAGAAGATGCATTTGTTGTATTTGCTCTTTGACCAGAAACATGAATATGTCAGACTCTATTTTCTGTCTCTCCTGCTGTTTTCTCTCGCTTCTAGTGTTGCAGCATTTGTGCTTTAGAAATTTGAAATGAGTGCAATAAAGCTTTAAAAGTTAATTTTAAAAACTGGTCAATATCCATTAGTTTAAAAATATGTAGTAAGTATTTACTTTAGATTCCCAGACCATAAAGGAATATTTTTAAATTGCTTGCAGTCTTAGAGGTTTGTCAGTGCACTGATTTGTTTGTAGGTCAGGTTTATAGTGTTTATAGCCTTTTGAAATCTATGGCCAACACTGAAAGTGGTGAATATAATTGCAAAGATTTCATGCTCTGATAGTACTGTAAAACATATGTCAAAGTGGAACTTCAAGTTTAATGGAAATACCTATTTCCCCCCCCCCATCTGTTTTTAGGGTGGACTAAAGGTGCAAATGCCAATGAATGTCAAGGTAAGCACAGAGGGCATTGACAATAAAATAGAAGCACACTGGGAATATAAAACCTTTATGCAAGCTGCTTTCCTTTTGTTTGGTATGTGATGTTTGATAGCTATTCAGTGCTTGCTGCTGAAGAAAAATTCACTAGTGCTGTCAAGTTACTTAGTGTTTGATGGGGTGTAAAAGCAGTGGTTTGTTTTTCACGTATTAGGAAAATGTGAATTTGCTATGAAATGAGTTTTTCTGACTTGACACATTAGTCACTGTAATGATAAAGGGATTGGGGGAGATTTTCCCATTTAACATACCAAGTTTAAAAAAAAAAAGGAGAGGGAAGGGAGGAAGAGGACAGGAATAGAACCCTGCCAGCCTATCCCCTATTCTAGTACAAGGAGTTGTGAGTGAGACCATGATCCTTCTGTGATCTGAGGAGCTGAAAGCTGATCCAGAGTTATTGCTCCTTTTTCTACAAAAATGTTAATGCTTTAGGTAACTTTTAATTATACAAATACATGCATGGCTTGGGTGTTTTTCTAATAAAAACAGATATAAATATTGTTAACAGCTGATCTGTGTGATTCAGCAGATGAGGAGCCTGAAGGGGCTGTTAACTGCAGTCATGGAAATAACTTCAGCAAAGTACAGGGAGAGGCTTCTTGTCTGCTTTTGAAGGATTAAGCTCAACATCATGTTTTCTAGATAATAATATATGAGAAACCCCACTTTGGAGGATGGTTCAAAGAGTTTTCAGAAAGCATCACTTCTGTCCCAGCACTGTTTGGTAGTGAAGAAGAGTTTCAGGAAATTGGATCACTACGTGTAATTGGTGGAGTGTGAGTATATTTCACTTTTATATTTATTTATTTTAAGGGAGAGAAGCATAACTAAGTGCTTAGAAGTGCTAACTAAGGGGGGGGTGACTGGAATCTTCCACAGGTGAAATGTTTTGAAAAGAAAGGAGTGTATATTTCTTGTATTATCAGCTCTTCGATTATCAGCCTACCAAGGTAAATGTGTGAAAGGTGTGAAGCCAGTGTTTGCCATTTGGATGCCAATAAATTAGGCCACACAGAGCTTTAATTTGTATTGCTTTATACTCCTGATAGTCTCTACTTAATTTGCTGAAATGACCTTGGGTAGGTGTGGTCAGTCTTCAGTTTGACATTTTAATACCTCTGAAACCTACAAACTGTTTCATTGTCTCAATGGTTTTCCTGTGCCACCTGTTTCATGTTATCTGGAATTGGGAATGTGCTGTTATCTTCATTAATTGAGGCTTTGGATGGATTCTGTGTTGCCCTGCCCCTCCCTGTGTCTCACACACACACGGGGCTGTGTCACACCTGTGTAACAAGGTGGGTGCTCTGAGGCAAACCCAGCACCAGCTGCCAACCCCTCGTGTTGCTCTTTCACCCTCTCCCAACTCCCAACAGGACAGGACTGTCTGAGAGCAGGCAGGATGGTTGCTTCTGCCAAAGACCTCAGTAATAAAACAGTTTGCAGAAAATCTTGCTTTTGTTTCCAAAGGGGTTTTCCACTTCAGTATAAAGATGGAATAACATAGATCCTTTCAGGCTGCTGTCAGAATTTTACAGGCACTAAATTCAAAACAAACCTAATTGTTAATACTCAAATAATCTACTCATAAGTGCATTGTGTGTTTGCTATCTGGGGAGCCTCAGATTATTAAAAGTCATTGTTCTGTCTGTTGTGGCAGCTTTTATTTTTAGTGCTGTGGTAACCTAAACAGCTGAATTAATGTAAACCAAATGGTACTAAAAGTAAAGCTATCCCTGCCTGCCAGATTTCACTGCCAACAGAATTTGTACAGCAGTTCTAATATTTACAGGGGAGCTTTAATGAAAGAAATGTTTACAAGACAAAAGGAGGGGGAAGCACTTTTTCAAATTAAGATCCTGTAGAGACTTGAAGTTGATATGGAAACACCTTCCTTTAACTGAGCCTTATCTATATATTCAAAATACTTTGAAAAGTTCAGTTTGTTTAGTGCTAAAACATATTCCATATGCAATATGGAATATATATTCAATTTGTTTATATGTGTATGCTTTTAGATTAATGCAAAAAAAAAATATTAGCAGGCGAAATCTTGTTCTGCAGAAATATGTTAATTTTGTCACCAGCTCAAGCTAGGGTAGAGTCTCATCATTTATTAGCACACTGAAGAGATCTGCTGCTTGGTTTTTTTATCACTGAAACTTTTGGCATCTGATGCATCCTGGACTCTGTGGTACTAAATCTTGGTATTGGGAATGTGGCTGGCTGAGAGGAGGTACATGGAGAAGCGTTACATAAATCAACTGTTGTTGGCTAAAGAATCACATGGTGGGATTTTGATCCACAAAGAACACTTCATGGGTGCCTGTTGTGACTCCAAACAAGCATTGCCTTGTTCACTGGCTGGGTTTGTGATACTCGTTTTAGTGGTTTTGGGATGTTCTCTTCCCCTTTCATTTGTTAGAGAAAATCATGTGTGCAGTTGTTTTGCCTTTACTGACTTCTCTTCCTTTTGTTGTGGGGCTGCCACAGATGGGTTGCCTATGATAAGGAGCGCTACAAAGGCCATCAGTTCTTGCTGGAGGAGGGAGATTATGAGGACAGACACTCCTGGGGGGGAACTGGCAGTGCCCTCCTGTCCTTCCGCTTCCTTCAGGCTGTAAGTACTTACATGGATTTCATACAAATTATGCACGGCTCTGTCCGTAAAGAGCAAGGTTATTCTTTGTCCACGGTACAGCTGGCTTGGGTTTGGTCATTCTGTCTTTTGCCCGTGTTCATCCTCATTCTTTTCCTACTGGCTGAAATCTAGGCTGCATTAAGAAGAAGCAGGTTCTAAACAGTCTTTGTGAAGTTGATACAAGAATTGAATCGTGCAGAATTCCTCGTCTACCTGCCAGGTTTTCCAAGCACCTCACTCCTGCACCTCAAGCTATCTGAATCTCTCAAACAGAATTTTCTTAAAAGCGTAGCGTGCCCGAGTGTACAGAGTAGTTCTTGATTAAAATAAAAATAGCTTTTCAATGCAGCAGCTGTTGCAAGCCTTAAAACAGCATTACCCTCTGTCTGTGATTTTTCTGCCAGAAAATTTTGGCAGCAAAAATAATCATGGTAAAAAAATCCCTGCTACTAAAATGTGTTTAGTGGAGGCAAGGATGAAATAATAAAAAAAACTATTTATAAGAGTCCAGTACTGGAAGCAAAGTTAGACTTTTTAGGGATGGGGAAACATGAGATTAGAAGTTCTTCATCATTTCCTTTGGTTTGGTTTTTTTGTTTGTTTGTGTAAGGATTTGAAGGATTTTTTTTTTTTATTATTATAATGGGAACTCTGTGAGCATTAAATACAGCTGCAAAGAGTAACTTCTGAGAGTAAGATTGTTCGCTCTGATATTTACTCAGTTTTGTATACTCAGATTACTCATCTCCTCATCTGAAGAGATGTGATACTCCTGAGCCAGGAATTTTGTAGAAATTGAAGATAGGCATTTAGAGCAAACTCACTGTCTCAACAGTCTTTTTTTTTTTTTTTTTTCTTAAATAAAAAGTTAATATGAATCCAAGAAGGCTATACTTAAATTCACAATTTGCAGGTTTGTTTTTCATGACAGGCACCTAGCAAAGGCTGGGTTTATAATCAGAATCTATCAAAACAAATATAGAAGAATTAATTGAATTGAAGAAGAATATTCCTCTCTAAATAATTTATTTTCAGGTTTCTGAGAAAAAAGTAGGTAGGGAATTTCTTCAGATTCCTTATTTTGATTGTGCAGAATCCTGTTCAATTACTGAATAATGTTAGTTTTCCTCTTTTCCAGCTATATGTAGGATTTGTGAGCAACTGAAAATGATCTTTTTAGATTTTCCTCTTGGCAAAGGACATAAATACAAGTTAAAATTGTGCGTGTGGGTAGCAAGAATGACCTTCCATGTTCTGTATTTAATTTTACTTGCACCTAGAACAGTCAGAAGGCTCAAGTCATTAACATTTTAAAAACACATATAATTCACAGTCATATATCAACATATATCATTCCAGTTGGCTTATAAATATGCATAAATATTTACCTATTGATAATAGAAGTGAAAAGGAATAATTCCCCTCAATTTGTTGCATAAGTGAAGGCAATCAGCTGCTTGCCAATAAAATGAGTAATGGGCCTGGCATTGTGTTGTTTGGCTTGACCAGCAGATTGCCTCCCTCTCTGTGATGTGTAGCACACAGGGCAGTGTTCAGGCTGGCCATATGCTCCCTTTGTGACTTTGTATGCGATACTTAAGGTCAGGATTTTAAAAATATTTTAGTACCAAATGTTCAGTTTCAAGGGGACCTGGGCAAAAATCCAAAATCTCTGTGCTTAAGGCCCCTCACTGCACAGCAAAGGTCCTGGCTCTTCTCCCTAAGCTCAGGAATTCTATCAGGGGAAGCAAGGTAGAGGTTGCAGTGGTCTCAGAATCCGCAGGGATATCGCTGGATATCAGATCTTTATTGCTCTTCTTGTTTAGTCAAATGAATTCGAGAGTCTCTGTGGAAGACTTGGGGTTCTGTGAAGTGTAACTGAGCCACATTATTCATGGTCACTTTAGATGGGCAGTGGGGCTGGGCACTGACCCTGCTCTTTGGACAGACTCACGGTGTGGGCTCAATGGGGCCAGCTCAGCCAGACTTGGATTTTTCTGCTGGGGCATCACGCCAGCAGACCTTGGCTGTGTTGGCTTTAAGGCCAACCCAGACCTTCAGGGAACTGAGCCTGGCTCAGAGGGCTGGGAGCTGAAGCTGCTGAGCCCCATGTACCTGAGTCAGCTGCAGGCACAGTGGGATCAGAAGGCTTTGTGTGGTGCTCCCAGAGCTGGAGCTGGGGCAGAGGCACATCAGTGGCTCTGCAGAGCCTCGTCAGCTCGTGTCAGTCCCCTCTGTCACCGGGGCTTAGCAGTGTGCAGAGCTATTCAGATGCTCCCCAGCCACCACAACCCCACATGCCAGGTTCCACCAGAGCCTGCTAGTGCTGGGGAAATGCAGCCCCTGTTTCTGTACTCAGGGCAGTGCTGCAGTCGAGCTGAGGCAGGAATTTCATTTCCTGACAAGTCGGAAAAGTCGAGCACCACACACAAAGTGGGGATTGTTGCACGTCCCCCCTCCCCGGCCACTGGTGAAGATGTGCACACACGTGAACACGCTGCAAGGGCTCTCAGCTCTTGGCTGGCTTCAATATTCCTGCAGTGAACACTCCCAGGTGCTGATGTGGGGGTTTGGGAAGTGTTTGTGAAGCAGAGGTAAAAAGATCTTGTAGGATTGTTTTTTCCAGCTGCTGCCAGCTCCCTTGTCAGCATCTGTGTTGAACACACCGGAGTCAAATGTTCCTGAGGGCAGGCAGCAGTCTGGACTGTGAGCTGCTTTGAGGGACAGTGGCATTTGCTTCTTTTCTGCAGTGTCAAATACCTTCCAGGATGGGCTTTGCCCATGGCTCAGTGAAAGAGCAAAGTTTCTGAGTCTTTTTCTGTCGAGCAGAATTTGTTGCCTTTAGAGCTTTCCTATTTATGTTTTCAAGTCTAGAATGATTTGCCTTGGTCTGAAAGTCTTAAAAAGTACTTTTCCTGTTGCTTGTTGTAAGAAAAGCAGTAGTGGAAAGAATGATGGCTGAATTTGAGAGATGTTTTAAATTTAATTACAATTGTGGATATATTTCAGTATTTTAAACTTAGTTAAGGGAATTATGTGTAGATTTGACCTAAATGACTTTTTGGGTACTCTTACAAATAAGTCTTTTGCTTTAGGATTGTTAAGAGTAGCTGGTTTTCATTTGCATTAATACTGCACGAGTTTGGCTGTTCTTTTTTTTTTTTTTTTTTAAATTTCCCCTAAAAAGTAGTCTGAAGCTGCAGTTGTTCATGATGATTTTTCCAGACCTGGCACTTTAATTTCTAGTTTATACCTGAAGTAGTTGCAACAGTTTAAGTAAATGAAAGAAGGAAGTGGTCAACACAGTAAGAAAACCAGTTTTACTACAGGATTTGTTCCATCACCATTTTACTGTCCTGTAAACAGTGCAGAGAAGTTGAGCTGCATCAAGTGTTCATTCTAAAATTGGTTTTCATTATTCATTGTGATTTCATCCTGTAGCAAAATGTGGTGCCCTCCAATGAGCCTGTTTGATCAGGTTCACCTGACCAAATGAATCTGGCTGCATGCTTGGTTTGTCCTTAATTTCTAAGTGATTTTTCATAGTTATAAATCTTTGTTTTCTCAGTGTTTAGTGTAATAATACCCATGGTGGTGTCCTCATATGTTTATGGATCTCTGTCATCCACATTATTTACTTGATAACCTTTATTTCTTGTTTGCAAGACTTATTTTCAACTTATTATAACACTGCTGAATGTTTGAGAAACACTGAAATTGAGTTCATGCTTTCTGTTAAAAGTTAAAGGAATAAAGTGAACAGATTGTTGTTTTCTATTTTCCCAAGCAGCTGCTGAACTGTGTGCTTAAAATTGCTAAGTGGTTAAAAAGCTGAAGATTTGAAACCCAAATGCAAATAATCTGAAGCTGTGCAGGTAATCTGGCCAAGAAACTAAGCTGGCTGAAAGCACAAAGCAGTGTCACAACTATGTAAGAGAGAATGTGACAGTGTTAAGCAGGATTTATTTATAGCTACAGTGGGTGTATCCAAAAAGTGCAAACCCCTTGTGCTGGAAAGGTGATCTTTTCCTCTCTGTACTTATTGCCATGTTGCTGGGAAGGGATGAGGAAGGAGAAGTTTAATGAAAAACTATAGTCATGGTCTGCATGGAGTGAGGCTTTTGGAAGATCAGTGCTAAACTCTTCTCAACTCTTCTCCTTCCCACACCATCATCTTTGCACTCTGAGCCATCCTCAAAGAGGAAAGGATGGTGCTCAGGGGCAGCAGGCTCTTCCTCTGTTCCGTGCAAACCCCTGAAGGCCATATCAGATTGCCAGGCTTCCAGTTATTCCAGAACTTCAGTGCCAAAATACCCCATAAAGATCCACACCAGGGAGCCAAGTCCCTTCACTGCTCCATAGCATGCTGTCTCTCTGGCTACAACTCCTTGCCAAAATGTGTTATGTTGTGAAGAGTCATTGAGCTGTGACAGTCTTCTAACTCCTGTGCTGCCTCTTAGGATTTCATAGAGTCTTCAGTGGCACTTTTCCAGTCTGATGATGAAGACGGGAAAGGATTTGACATCGTCAATGAAGAAATCCCTGATTTGGAGCAGGCTGGATTTGGCCCAGAGACGAGGTCGATTCTTGTGAAAAGTGGAGTGTAAGTCTGCTCAAATGGATGGATGGAGCTGTTAAACATTTCTGTGCACATTTGGGTACATCTTTTGAATGTCTTCCACATGGTACACGTGGTAAATATTTGGAGGAGAAAAGTGTTTCTGTAAGTTTCATTGGGGAATGGAAGGGAAATCATTTTAGTTTTCTGTAGCTCTCCTGCCTACACCTTGATTTGGATCTGAGCATTCTTGTTAGTAGAGAGTGTTTGTAATGTCTCTTCTAAGGTGTCAAAGACTAGTTTCATGATAGTAGCTTTGGCAGTAATACTGAAGAGGTATTTTAGATATATTAAGAGCTGGTATAACTTTTGGGACAGGTAGAGCCTGTCCAGAAAGGATGAGATGTGCTGTATTTGTAATAAAGTCAGACTGCTGGCACTGAAATTAATATACTTTTTATAGAACTACTTAAATTAAAAGGAGAGAGTTAAAGCAACAGGTGTTGAAGATACCTGGTTCAAACTGATCCAGCTTCCAGGGTGGACTTGGCTAACTTTTGGTGTGCATATGTGAAGTTCAGGAGGAAAATAAACAACACAATTGCAATAAATAAGGTACATTAGACCACATGCAGTGTCTGTTGACAGAGTTATGCAGTATTAATTAAGGACAAACTCAAAAGCACTAGAAGCCTAAAAATTAGTGGGGGGGGGGGGGGCGGGTGAGAATGCCTGGCATGAAATAACAGCTCTGATCCATCAGATACTGCAGGAGTTCACAGGAAGATAAGATATAATGGCCTTTTTGTAAGTATCTACTGGAATGATAGAGTAGGCCATTATTTGGAAGGCATCGTACTGTGCATGAAAAATAATACCACTAAATGCTAAAACATGAAAGACTTTATGGGAAAAGAGCACTGTGGAATCATGGGGGTGGAAATTCCAGACATTTAATAATTTTAAAATTTTAAAATATGCAGTTATTTTAAAAATGCAGTTATTAACATTGTCATACCTACCCTGATGGTGATGGGGATCAGGAACTGTGAAGTGAGGGACCTGAATTGCTTATGTAGGGATTGGTGATTAGTGTCTCATGAGGATTAGGTACAAGAATGAAAGGCTGAGACTCAGTTTGGAGAGGAGGGATACAAATGAGAGCTGCAAAATCCTGAAGGTGGTAAGACAAGATTAAAGCAGTTCACAGAATCTTGCATGACAACAGTTGAGGGAAATGCTTTGCAGAAGTGGAGATTGCTTTAAAGCAGATTTTGAGGTGGGATGAAAAAAAGCCTTTCCTACACCAGAGGCAGTGAGTTTCTGGAACTTGGTGCTGAAGGGGCTGTGGTAGCAGAGAGCACCAGGAGGCTAAAAAAAAGTATTAGATAAATTAATAGCAAACAGATTGACCAGTGGGTGATAAAAGTAAAATGGGTGAGGGCATGCCCTGTAATATCCCTAATATAATAGTCCCAGTGCTGGGTGAGTAAAAGAGGAATGCACCACCAAAAGTGGGTGATTTAGTGGTGTCTAACTATCCCCCATCTGCTTCTGCCACTGTGCAGGGTTAGAGGGACCCTCTAGGTGGGGGTTTCATTCTTCTTAAACTGCAACAGGGAAAGCATGGTGGGACAAGCTTGAACTGCCAACTATTGCAGGCTTTTGCTTTCTCTCATCAAGCATTCCTCAGTTACTTCTCTTTCTTCTTCCACCATTTTTCCTAAATCCAACTGGAAAAGTTGTAAGAAAGCCCTGTCTGGGGGATGCCAAACAGGTAAAGATTCAATTAGGAGAGAATGAAAAAGTTATCAATTAAATGTCTCTCCTCTGAGTTTCTGAGCAGGGCATCATCTCACAATGAGTTTGATGGGAAGGCAGACACCTAAAATCTTCTGTTTGCCAAAGTAGGTAGAAGCAGAAAATGAAGTATGAGACAGTTTTGTGCCTCTCATCAGGTTTAATGTTGCACTGTCTGCCAGGTGGGTTTTTTGTTGTGCTTGACTTGCTGTTATTGTCATCAAACTACTCAGAAAAATGTGATGTTTTCAGGTTAATTTTTGTGTCATTCTTCAGGTGGGTGGCATATCAGCAGAAATATTTCTGTGGAGAACAATATGTATTGGAGAAAGGAAAATACAAATGCTTCTTTGACTGGGGAGGATCTAGTAAAACCATCATGTCAATTCGACCTGTTAAGTTGGTGAGTTACCAGAATTTAAGGGAAAATCTTAAAAGAAATGAGACCTTTGGAGGTCAGAGTGTACCATAACAATTAAACAGGAGAGTCTGTGTTATAACAACTTGTCTATTTTCTTGGAAACAATTTAAAGACCCTTTATGAAAGGCATAATGAGTCTGTTCAGGATGGAGACTTAAATGGATAGTGTGGATCTTTCTGTCTTTTGAGAGAATTACCAGGGAAACTTTGTAAGAAGAATTTCCCTTTGGCAGACTGCATATGTGGAAAAAATAACCTGGCCTGGAAAGATTAATTTGCCTTAAAACAAAGTAATTTATAATGCCCAATTGATAATGTATTTAAAAATACTTGAGAATTTATCTGGCTTGTGTTGTTACATAATAGAATTCTGTTAGGTTTTTTCTTATTTTTATGCTGAAATATTTGTACTAGATACCGTGAATAAAGACAGGACGTATTTTTAATCCATTATTCAATCCAAGGTAGTGCCAACTCACCCAAACAGATTAGTGCCAGAGCTGCCAAAACCCTAGTGCAAAACAAAGACAATCTTCAGCAATAAGTATTAAATGATAATAAGTTATAAATCGTTAATAAGTAATAAATTATAGGAATGTGAAAGGAATACGTAACCGTATTTTGAAGAGCACATGTTGAGAGAGGTGTCTTCTGTTGGTTTCAGTTCTTTTTTTCAAGAAACAGCCTCAAAAGTAAATGCAGAGACATTTACATGGATTCTAATCCACATTATGGGAACTAATTAATGCTGATGCAAGTTCTCTGTGTGAAAGGCATTGAACAATCAGGCAGGTAGTTGTGAGCTTACAGGCAGCTCATGGCAGAAATTGGGGAAGAGAATTGTGCCAAGAGCCTGGGAAGCTTTTTTTTTCCCCTCTGCTCCTGAGTTCATACATAACAAATTTCAGGCAACTTGGCATGTCCCCTAGGAAATTAATTGTAGTTAATGTTGGGGTTTTCTAATGTGTGTGTATGTGTTTATTATTGCAGGAGCCCCTTGGGACAAATGAGCCTCCACATTTGGTATGTTGGCATTACGTTACAGTCTCTAGTACTAAACTACACTTAATAATTAAATGCAGGTAATGTTGAATGCCTTGCTTCAGGTGATACCTCAGTAATTTCAGGTGATACCTCAGTATTGTCACTTTGCTACAGCAGATCAGTGATGGAGGAAACTGGTGGATGTATCAAAGTAAGGTCTGCTACGTGTTCTGCCCTTTGCTTTGTTCCAGATCATACCCTTTAGTATTCTGTCCCCAAGAATGCAAGCAGTCCAGTAGGTTTTGAGTGACTTTGGGTCTCTGTAGCTATGAATTTCCCTCTTCTTTCCCAGTTGTTTCTGGAAACTCACCATCACATCCGTTCATCCTTCTCTTTATGGCAGATTTTCTTTCCATTACTTTGCATTGCATCCAGTTTGTCACTCCTGTGTTTACTGTCAGGTGAGGATGAAAATATAAACTGCAGAAAACTCAGCTGCATGTTTCAAACCTGCAGATGCATCAACACCTGGAAGTTGGGTTTTTAGTCTTGGATACTGGTAGTTCTGCTTTCCAAAGTCTTCCAAGCAGGTAGAGCTGCTCCTTAAGGTTTCTCACAGTAACATAAGAGCTTAACTGAACACATCCTGGTTATGATAAATCTGTGATAAATCTCTCCTATGATACATTCTGCCAGTTTCCCTGAAAGTTGTGTCTATCACCAAGTGATAATTTATCAAGAGAAAGTAGTCCCTGTAATTCACTCTGAGGCTCAAAAATGAGTTACTTTAGGGCCTTACACTTTTGGTCCTTATCTTGCAAGGTTATATTCCATTAATGGACCTTTGAGTTATCTTTCTGAAACAAAAACCTGCTCTGTGTTCATCACCATGTGTGCTCTGTGCCTCCTGCAATGTTCTGTCCCAGCAGGGCTCTCCCCCTGTCCAGCATGAGTTGTTTGGTTGATCTTTTTCTGTCCTGCTGGCATGGGTGATGATCTGAGTGGTTTTATTGCTCTCTCTCTCTGACGTGTTTTTAATTAAGCAAATTGGGGAAAGTTCATTTTGAGGAACGTGACTTATTTTCTGACAAAAGATATTTTAGAGCTCAGTGGTTCTGCTTCAGCAGACTTGAGTATTTTGTCATCTGGACACAATTTCTCTTTTGCTTGCTTGGATGGGAAATGTGTATTGTGTTACTTAGCAGGTGGACCACACCCTCCTTTTTCTCCAATTCTACCATTTTATGATTAACCCAGGACTACAGGAAATGTTTCCTGTCTGAAGACATAATTGGTGTATTATTTTAGCCTTAAACACTGACTTCCTGCCCGACTATTCACATGGCAGTTTGCAGCCAAATCCAAAGACTTGCAAGTGTGTTCACAGGAGGGCCTTGGTGAATGGTACCAGATGAAATAACTGACTCAGATAAAACTGCTGGGGTCTAAACAGTTGAAGATAGTTTTATTTCCATCTCCAATTCTTCCATTTTTTCAGGATCTCCCAAAATCTATTCTTTGAGCGCATTATTCCAGTGTTGCAGACCTTTAAGATCAATTCAAACATCTGAAGTTTCAATAAACTGTACTTTACAGGCTTTTTATTTCCAGAAACATAAAAAACTGTGTGTATGTGCACAGACACCTTTAAATACTGACATGTACTAGAGGGTATTTTGCCTCTTGTGGTCCCTAATAACAGTCTTAACACCATTTGTGAAAAAATTACTATCCTGATTTATCACAATCCTGGTTTTCATAGGATTCTGCCTTGGGGCTAGGGAAGAAAGAACATCATTCATAACTCTACAGTTCTTACAGGACAGGAAATATTTTGAGTACTTTTTAATGGGAAAACATTTAATCACTTATCCTAAGTAAAAGACAGCCCTTTTTATAAATATCAAGAATTTCACGTTCAGAGTAAAAGAAAAGGTTTCTACGTGAAAACCAGTCTCTTAGTTTGGAATTTCAAGGTGTGGTGCATAGGAGCTGGCAAATCCTTCAGCAGCCTGATGTTTGACCCTTGAATAAGTCATATATTGGTTATTTTGAGTGGTTATACATTCTCTCACCTTTAATAAGCATAAGTCTGAACTAAGGAAACTGTTTGCACTGCCTGCAAGAGTGTGTCTTTTTTTCATTTCTGTTCTTATCAGAAATGGAAAAGCAGCAAAATTTTCTTCAGTGTCTCAATAATTCCCCTGACCTTTTCTGCCTGCCAAGCTCCCTAATAAACCAAATACACAGAGTGTAAAAAATCACCAACTCTACAAAGCCATTCATTTTCTTTATTAAAATAAACCTTTGCCCAGCAAGAACAAAGCCTCTTTCAACAGCAGGTGACTTGTACAGACGATTTAGGAAGCAGAGGTAATTGCTGTGCAGTCCTGTATTTGTGTTTTAATATTCAGTCCGTTGGATTTTTGGGAAGTGAAACATCACACAGTAATGTCAAACCCTGACAAAGTGGAGATGGCTGCAGTTGGAGACTAATTGCAGTGTTTGCACCCCAGCTTTTGTCAAATTAAGACCCTCATTCATTACTAGATACATTCTGTGGAAAATGAGTTGTGAATCTTTTTTAAAAGCTTTGCACAGCACGTGGCTTATGAAAGAAAGGCAGTGTGTATGTATATATATTCGCTTTTGTAAAGAGCTTTGAGATGAGTGGGTAGAAAATACTATGTAATTACAGCTTAAATAGGTGCTTTGTGACATAGCAGTGCAGTTGTATTTACAGAAAAATCAGTTACCCTTTATTCATTTTATTGTAGCTGATCCATGTTCTCCAATTAGCACTCACAGCCTGCAAGGCCAGGTTAAGCCTTTCTTGTTCTTTCTAACAGGAAACATTCATTCCTTTTAAAAACATAGACTGAACTTTTCCATAAAATCATTTGCTGACACTTGTGTTTGGCCTTCTCACTCTGTGCTGGCAAAAGCACTTGATTTCTTTTCTTTGGCGGGAAGCTTGGCCAATTTGGGGCATGAAGGGGGAAGTAGCTCTTGCAACAGCCATCATGTTTTTCTTCCATTACAGAATATGAGCTGTTCTCTTGATACACTTAAATTTTTCATTCTTTTCCAGCCTCTCTTTCAGGCTTTCAAATGAAATTCATCTCAGTTACACAGTGGCAGACCAAGGGTACAGAATTCTGGGTGTCTTTGCTGTAGATCATGGCCTACATCATACTAGAGTTTCTTTTTGTTTTGGTGGGGGCTCGGGGGGGTTTTTGTGTTTTGGTTTTTTTTTTTGTTTGGGTTTGAGGTTTTTTGGGGGGGATGGGTTTGTTCATTTGGGCTTTTTGTTTATTTGTTTGGGAGGGTTGGTTTTTTGGGGGTTTGTTTGTTTGTTTCTATTTTACTGCAACACTTTCAGCTTTTTTGGGAGGAACTGATCACATCTTACTGGTGGGGTGTGGTTCACTGTGACTTGCACTTCTTTACCATGACATATAAAAGCAGCTTGGCTGAACTTTCAGAAGTTCTAAGTTCCCTGAGAAATCCTCCTGCTAATTCTGAAATGAAAAACCACCTACAACCACTGTGATCATAAGAGATTTCAGGGCACTTTGTCAACAGCAGCCCTGTATCTTTTGACCAACATTTCCCCATTCTGCTTTGAGTGCTGGAT
Organism: Corvus kubaryi; assembly: GCF_017639235.1. Taxonomy (NCBI): domain Eukaryota; kingdom Metazoa; phylum Chordata; class Aves; order Passeriformes; family Corvidae; genus Corvus; species Corvus kubaryi. The sequence continues at coordinate 231,550 of NW_024581955.1, forward strand.
TGCTCAGCTGTAGTGAGAGTTAAGCTGCATTTCAGGGGTACTTTGGGTGGATGATAACAGCCTTGAGTCCTACTCTTCTCATTTTTGCCTGGGTCCCCTCCTGCTGTAACTCTGCCTGCCTTAGCATCACTGGGAAGCCTCCTGTGCCAGCCCAGAGGTGACAAAATACTTGATATTTCTAAAAATAAAGCAGATGTAGAAATATAAAAGATCCTCTGAATGAGAATTCGTTCTGTTAATTGTATCTTTATGAATTGAATGGATACTTCTCTTGAGAGTACAGCTTTCTCTGTTTACATTAATGATAATGCCTTCATTTTTCCTTCTAGTCATTGTTTTTGTTCTGTTTTGTTCTTGTAGCTCAAAGCTTTCAGTAATACATATTTCCAAGGAGCATGTGTAGATTTCACAGCAGAAGTTTCTGATTTTACATCATTCATACCATGTTCTTTTAAGGTTCTCCGGGGATGGTAAGTGTCTGTTGTTTTACATGCCATCATTTTCAGTAATATGAATTTATTTTTTCAAATGGTACAAAGTTTCAGAGAGCTGAAAGCACGTACCACACGCCCATCATCTTCCATCGTGTCTTAGCCCCTTTATCCTGCAAGGCATCTCAGTAACTCTCATCCTGTCCTTGGTTTGGGTATTATGCATTTTGCTCTCCCTGGGGAAGGTTTGCACAGTTACTGTGATTCTCTTTTTAACTCCAGTTAGAATTTATTCCAGATTTTGAGCACTTTGGTACGGTGGAAGTGTCTGCATTCCACTCAGCGTCGTTTGACTCTGGAGCTGAGGTTTCTGTACCACACCATTCAATTTTGCAGCTTTGGTTGCTTTGTTGCATAGCCTTTCAAGTCACATTACTTTAACCTTGGCAAGAACTAAGAAAATATTTTATTCCTTATGTCCTTAGCAAGTATTAGGTCTTGAAAAAAACGTACTGTTAATAAGCAGCTAGAGCAGCTTTTTTGTTCCATTATTCTTGCAGTTGGCTCCTGTGTTACAAAGGGGAAACCACTGACAATCACTGTGTGCTGGAAGAAGGCCTCTACGTTGACCTCAGTTCCTGTGGCTGCCCGACTGCTACAATCAAATCCCTCAAGCCTATTCAATATGTAAGACTTTATTGGGGAGAAAAAAACCCAAAACAACATTTCAGAACTCTTTTCCTTGTCAGATGTCTAAAGCGAGTACTTGCCCTAAACAAACTCGCAGTTAGGGAAAAGAGTGAGGTTTGTTTTCTGGGCTCACAGGATTTTTTGGGTTGGGAATGGGTCAGGCTGCTTGCACGTGGTTACTTGTAGCTGCTCTTGCGTGTTCTGGGTTTAAAGTTGCTCTGTTTTTTACAAGTGAGATATGAGGCCCTCCATGGCCAGGAGGTTGGACAGGAATGCACTGCGCTCTCCAGAAAAAGAGAGATACAACCTTTTGTACATGCCATTGTAGCCCTGCATGCAGGCCATACAAATCTGCAGTTTGGATGTGATGTCTGTGCCTTTCTTCCACATCTTGCTGTGCTCTTGTGCAGGAGCATCAAAGATGAGCTGTAACACTGTTGGTAAAGGAGAAGCAAGTGGTTTCTCTGCCCCCTCCTCTCTAGCACTGGCCACCAGCTTCTCCAAACTCTTCCTCCTTCCCTGACCACAGGTCACAAACTCAGCCTATGTGGCGTGTGTCCTTCAGTGTAACTCCGATGAAGCCAGTCTTCTGTGATCATATGTGAAAAAGCTGAATTGAATTAAGTCCTTTTTACCATTTGTGAACAGATTTTTAGGAGAAAGGCAAAAAAACCCAACCAACCAACCAAAAAAAGAAGCCAAAAAAAACCCCCAAACCCCAAGCAAATGCGAACACCAAACCCATGGGCATGGTGGGAAGGATGTACAACTCAAATCTGAGAGCTGGACTTTTCACTAGACTATACAGATACAGTGACTTCCCACCTGTTGAGAGCCTGGGTTTCAGATTAAAGTTCCCCTTTTCAAGTTAGGCTTTTGGACTTTGCTGTGCCAAATCCAAGTGAAGTTTTGACATCAAATAGTAGGCCTCATCCTAATCCCCCAGCCTGCAATCTCACAGGGAAGTAAATAACAAGTTTGGCATGGTAGGAAACTACTGGCAGCCCTTGATTCCCAAGGGCCAGGCCCTGGAAGAAGTGTATTTGGCAGGCTGTGTGTGGGGATCTCGCACACATCTTCCTCTGCTTTTGCACTTCTTAGTTTGGTCCTTCTCTTGCCAATAGGAGCCTTTGTATTTCACAAACTAAACAACATACAATGGCACTAAACTCCACCTGTTTCCCAAATGGCAATGTCCTCACAGCCCTAGGTCACTGTGAGGGCTGAGCCCAGGGCAGTGCTGGGGACCGTGGTGTGGCACAGACGTGACCCAGAGCACGCAGCAGGTCGTGGTCAGGAGCAGCCACGGTTAATTGTGAGCATTGTCCACAGTGCACTGTTCTTGGAACAGAGCCCCTTTTATTACAGCATATTTCTGTGAGCTCATTCAAGAGAGAAGCGAGCCTGTTCCCAAGTGGAATTGTTGTGGAGCTTTATTGAATTCATTTGTGGCATGGGGAACCCCTTCCATTATTCAGCTTTCAATACCAGCCTCATTTCAGAGGTAAGGTGTGTCCCCTGGTAGCTCACATGTGAGAGGGAGAACTTATAACCCTGGCACCAAGCCCTGGATGTGCATTGTCTCCTGCTCTCCTTTCAGTGAGATGGATTTGCTGCAAACATAACTGTGGAGGAATCCCACGCTGGGAACGTTCCATTTGTTCTATGAAAAATGCAGCTTTGATGAAAACAAACTGTTTGCAAACAAATACAACAACTGCACTAAATGAAAAAAAAAGCTATTTTTTTTTCTGTTTAAGAAAGTAAACTTTTGAGGTTTTAGTTTGACAGAAATATGATCTGTTTTTCTAAGAGCTTAATTACGTAACAAAATTTAAATTTTCCTTCTAAATCACTGAGTTGGTCCAACTAAAAGAGGAAAAAAAGCCCAAAACTTTCAGAGCAGCGCAAAATGATTTGGATAAGAAAATAGGCTCACACTAGTGATGGTCTGATGATTTCACTGTAGTGACAGTATTTTAGGCTGGCTAATTTTTATTCTAGCTCTTGGCTCTTGGAGGGATGTTTTATCTGTTGTCTGCTGAAAAGTGAAGTTGTCAGCATTTAAGTATGGCATTTAAGCTGCTCCCACACCCTCTGCACACACACACACTCTCCCATTTCACAAGAAATTCAAATTAATATGGTTCCACTTCGTCTGTTTCCCCATTTATTGTGCACTGGCATCATGGAGGAATTCAGCACATCTTTGCAACCAGTTTCCTCTACTGCTTGTTCAGGAAGTAGCAACGCAGAAGTTGGGCAGGTTCATAAGGAGTGTGGGGAAGGAGTTCCCTTTTCCCAGGAGCCTCTTAGTATCATAGAATGGTTTGGGTTAGAAGGGACCTTAAAGATCATCCAGTTCCATGGGCAGGGACACCTCCCAATATCCCAGGTTGCTCAAAGCCCCGTCCAACCTGGCCTTGAACACTTCCAGGGATGAGGTATCCCCAACTTCTCTGGGCAACCTGTGCCAGGGCCTCACCACCATCACAGTAAAGAATTTTTTCCAGCATCTAAATGAAATCCACTCTCAGTTTGAAGCCATTACCCCTTGTTCTATCACTGTAGTTCCTGATGAGGTTTCCTCTCTCCCATCGCACCTTGTTCTCCAAGGTGTATAATACTCAAGCTAGACCCTTAGGAGGCCCTAGCTGTGCTTTTTCCTGCTGTTCTATTTTGCTCAATTTCAGGCTGGACTGTTTCATCATCCTCAGAGTGTTTAGGAAAAGCTGTGGATTAACAGGAGGGTACGGAGAAGGAGCAACTGACACTGATGTCATTGCCTCTCATCATCTCCTTTGATCTAAAAACCCCAGAGCACTCTTTCAGAAAAGCTTGTTGATGAAATGTGCTGCTGTATGGTTGTTAACAGCCATCCTGCAGGCAGGTGAAAGCCTAGCACAGGTTCAGAGTTGCTGCAGAGGTGCAGGTTTCCGTGCCTGCATCAGCAAGGAGTTGCCTTTCGCATTGCCATGGATTCATGGCAAGGAAATGTGGGCCCTTGCCCAGCAGCAAGAGAGCAGGAGGAGGCAGCTGGGCCATTTATAGGGCTATGGCTGTTTATTGGGGCATTTGTCCCGTGTTTGCTGCTTGAGGAGGTTATTCTTTTGGGATAGATAATCTTGCAAGGGGAGTTCGGCTCTGGTGCTGCCTTTTCTCAGGTGTGTTGTTTTGCCAAACTCCCTGTAATATTTGGTGTGATTTACATGGACAAAAATACCCAGGATTCTTGCAATGAGCAATTAGCCTTCTTTCTAAAATGTTACCTTCAACCTGTAAGTTAAAGCAGTCTCATAGTTTCTAAAACCAAAATGAGGTTGTAGGTTGTGCAATGCTTTCTTTTGTTTGGTTGGGATTTTTTTTCCCTTTTCTTCTGAGGCATTCTTTATTCTTGCTCTGATCAATCACAATAGTCCTTGTATTTCTATATTATCTTTTCTAAGTTAAATACAGGTGTTAACTAATCTCCCCAGCATTCCTGTGAGGCAAATAAAGAAATCAGATACAAAAACTAACTGCAGTTTCCCAGGGCCAGGCACTGAGTCATTCTGTGTTGCTGGGACTGGACCGTGGGCGTTGCATCGTCCAGCACTGCGCTCCCTCAGCCAGCATCCATCCCACACTGAAGGGAGCAGGCAGGCAAGAGCAGCTCCAGCAGGGACAGTTGTAAAAGATGAGTTGGCCAAGCCAGGAGAGTAAAGACTTTCCCAAGGATGCTGTAACACAGCTGTGGAGGCTCCTCCAGTTCAGACTCTGGTAAATGCTGTTTGCAAAGCAGCAGGTCAGCAGCGATGGGAAATGGGGCAGTGCACCATCCCTTGCCATGGCTGGGTTACACTCATGGCCCTTTGGATTTCTCCCTTTGCTTTTATTAGGCTTTCCCGTCAAAGTTTGCAAAGCCTAAGTTGGCAAGACAAAAAGGTGTGAGGGAAAATGTGTTTTGGGATGGGCCCTTTTCGAAAGGGCTTTATTAGTAAAAACTCTCACAACTTCCATAATGAAAAATTATCCATAGCTAAAATGATGCTTTTTGTTCTAAGCATGTGTGCAAATTCACCTGTGCACTTGGTTTGCAGTTCTAGTGCCCTCTGGTCAGCTTCTTTGTGTCTGTACACTGAGGAAGCTCATCTTGCACTGATCTTTGTTTAATATCAAGCTTGCATTGTGGGATTTTTCCTGAACTGGTAAAGCGTAAAAACTCTGTTTTGAGTTGTGAAAAATTGTGTTGCAGAGCTTTACTAAAAGCAAAGTAAAAATTATTGAGGGGAAAGTCTGAGCTGAGTTGAACTGTGCAAGAGATTTTTAGTGTGTTGATTTTTAGTGTTGATTTTCCATGGTTTCCCTGTGTCATTTTCATTGCACCATGTGCTGTATTAGCCATGGAACACCACACCTGTTAAGTGTATCAGTGTATTTAACAGTTTACAAGGCTGCTCATATCTTGAAATGCTATGTAAATATAGCTTTCCTTAATCACTGGCCTCTTGAATATAATAAATCTCTTCAAGTTTCTCCCTGGACATTTGCGTGAAAGAACAGGACAAGCAAATTGGTGTTCCTTTAAGCAAATGCAGTCAGTTCCTTCACACATAAAAATCAGGTTAAGAAATTCTTTAGTGCTTTGTGTCATTCTCTCAACTGGCAAGCTTTTCCCAAAGCATGGCATTTCAGGTATTTTCCTTGAAATAACTGTGAAAAGAAGCTAAAGTAAGGCTGACCTAGACATGGGAATGGGTAAATATAGATGTCTTTAGCTCACCTTTCAGGTGAAAGTGCTCCTCAGCATTCTGCAAGAAAGGCTTACTACAGAGGCATCTTGCTTCCAGCCTAACAGCATAGCCCCAAACCTTGTTTTTCACTGTTCCCAGTTTCCATGGAGCTGTGAAAACAAAGTCAGAGAGAAAAGCCAGGCCAAGTCACTGCTGCCAGCTGTTGGCCTGGAAGGGAATACAGAATGTGAGCAATCAGTGCATTGCTCTATATATGGCTGTGGAAATAGGAGAGCTCAGGGCTTGGCACAGCAGCCTGGTTTCTTTCTGGGCTTCATGTCTGCAAGGTCACTGCATCTCGTGTGAGGTCTCCCTGGGAGAGAGATATCAGAGTCATCAGTGGGGTGTGTGTGTCAGGACTCTGAGCAGCTGGACAGGGAATTCTCAGACCATTCCATCCAAACAGTCACAACCACACAGAGCTGGAGTCATTTTAATTGACTCCAGCAGTTTGCTGTCATGGTTCCTGCTGTATAAATGGATATGCTGTGTCAGGTGACTTGTCCATCTAGTACAGCAGCCCTGTCTCAACATCCTCAGTGTTGCAACAGCAGCATGAATATTTAGGTTTGGGTAGCAATTTCCAGCAACACAAATGCCAAATGGTGTTTCTTGTGGTTAGCAATGCACTTGTGAAAATTGTTAGACCTGTTCTGGACATGGCTTCTGGTGTCCACTCAGGTGAAAGGCAGTGCCAAGGCTCTTGCAAACAGCAGTGTGATGATTCTGCCTGGCTGAGCAAAGCAGCCTCAGAGGTGGCTGCCTGCACTAGGCCTGCTGGTCTGAGTTTCAAAGTAAGCCTTTAGCCACACACTGTAAATCTGACCCATCCCATCCAGCAGAAGGCATTTGGGAAGAGCTGACACTTTAAAATAAAAATGTTAGAGGTTTTAATCTCTTTCTAGTTTGTAACATTAGGTTTTAGGAGTTCAGTGGGCTTTAAAAATCTGAGCGGATGATCCCAACCTCTTCTTCAAAATGTCTCAATTATCTCTGTGTTCATGCAGTGTTGCATGACTTAGGCAGTCCCTGCACTGGCTGGCAGAGGAAGGCAATCTCTGAGGCAGAATCTGACCAACCAGCTGCATACCAAGTGCACTGAGTCAGTGTCAAGCAAATTCATATGTCTTGACTCACCCCTGAGCTTTTCAGAGATACTTCACTACACTACATGTACATCTTCAAACATGAAAATTAATTTCTCTTAATTACTCAGTGCCTGAGTCAACTTTAATTCAAGATTCTGTTTCATTTATTCCATCTCAGGCCATGTCTCTGCTGCAAGAGAAATCCCAACTTTTGTCTGAGCCAGCTTTCTCAGGGTAACATCTCCTACAAGAAGGTGACTTTCCTGGAGAGGCTGCTCACTGAGTTAGTCAGACCTGTTCCCTCTTCCTTCACCAGTTGCATCAAGGTGTAAACTGCAAGTGCTTATGCTTCTGGTTTTAGGTTAAAAATGCTGAAGAATTGTACAAGTGTTCCTTGTACTAAGGCACAGAACTTGTGTATTTAAATCTGCTTCCTCTGTTTTTCTGCTGGCCTTATTAGCTGCACCGCATTTTCGTACAAACTGATCTTTTAATTTGCTTTCATAGGCAATCTGTCAACTGTAGAAAAGGACATTAAGTGAAAAATGTTTCAATTCTACATGAGATTGTAGAATTTACTAATTATGCTGTTCCTCCAAGAATGTCAGAAGAAAAATAGGAATGTCTGTTAAAAACATTGAGAACTTTTTAGTTGACCCTTCTCATCTTTTACAATTTGTAGCTCCTTAAGATTTTTGCAGTGACCTACACCTAATTGAAGTGTGTGGAATAGACTTTGATTTGCCTCGCTATATCCATCAATAAGTAAATAAAGTGGATTTTTGAAAAGTAATCAAGGCCCTGATGCTACAAATCAGATCAAAATGAGTTTTTCCAGAGGCAAACAGAAGCCTCTGCATTGCCTGGTGACTGTGTGCCTGAGTCAGTGGGGCACTACACTGATGACAAAGCCACTGATAAATGCAGTTTGTTTCAGCTCCCTGTGCTTTGGGCTTTTCCCTTGTTGTTACATTTGCTGAGGAGCATGAGCTAACCCAAAAGCATTGCAGGAAATTCAACCAAAGTGGACCAATGTGTTCATCATGTCTAATAACTGAAGTTAGACTACTCCTACTAAAACTTTGTGCTTTTTTTCTCCTTCCTTCTCCCCCAGGTTTTTGCTGAGCCTTCCATCAGTCTGTTCACCCTGGAATGCTGCAAGGGCAGAGAGCTGCACTTCAGTGAACCAGTCAATTCTGTTTTAAACGAGGACCTCCATTTTTACACCCAGTCTGTGTGGGTGAGAAGTGGATTGTAAGTATGGAAGAAATAGCCCTGTCAGTTTTGCATTGTAGGAGCTAACACTGAGCATGCATTGTCTCATGATTGTTGCCTCGTTCATAGGTTGGTTTACATTCTTAACTTCTGCCTTGACTTTCAAAGGCAGGTAGTGTAAACTCGGAGTGCCTTTATTAACTGGCTGTAAAATGCCAGCTATAAACTGCAGTGATTTAAACCACTGCAGTGGCTCAGCGAAGCTTGATGTGCTGACTGGCTGCCAGAGAAGCAGCAGCTTCTGAGAGGAGCTCAGGGTGGCTCTGACAGCTGGAACAGTAATTTGCTTCTGTTATTAGTTTAACCCTCCTCCAGGAGTGTGAATGTACACCCAGGTTCTTCTGTGAAAACATTTTACATCTGCAGAAGTGACCTCTTCCGCATCTCTCCCTTTCACCTTTTGGAAAAGCTCCCAAGTGTTCTGTCTCAGCCAGGTTTTCAGCCTCCACACCCACAGCAGCAACAAATAACTTGCAGAGTCTCATCCTGCAACTGAGAGTAGCTGGAAACTGCTGTTCTCCTAACAGGACACACATTTCCTATGTTTATGTTTGACCTTTCCCCACCTTTTCCACATGGGCAAGGCTGTAATTTTCTTGAGAGAATAGTGAACACAAGCTTCCCCACAGAGCTTTGCCAATTCACAACAGTTCCCAACATTTGTGCCACTTCCATCCTGAACCTTAGCAGAAAATACAGAGTGATTGTGTTGTCTGGGAATTCAATCACTTTGCCCAAGCAGTTGACTGCAAAGGAAGGGTGATGGCTTTGGGATCACGTGGCAAGAAAGCACCGGAGAGTGAGTGCAATGGGCCAGCCCCTCCTGCATCTTTCTGCTCAGTTTTGGGTATCCAAGCCGGGTTAGCTGCCTCCCTGTCTCTGGGATGGGTTCAGCACAGAAGGGCTGGCCTTCCTCTGAGCTCTTTTCGATGCTTCCTAGGAAAGAGACCTGCACAGCTTGTCCCCATCTCACACAGCAGACAGGTAGCCTAAAGGCTGAGGGTGTCAGGTGATTGTGGGATGACCTAGAGGGTTTGTTTGCCTTACTGGGATTCAGAGTTCAGGAAGGCAGATTTAGGGGGAGGTTGGCTCCTTGTCCCAAAGCCTGCTGTCAGCTTTAGGCAAATAGCAAAGGTTTATATAAATATTCCGATGGCATCTTGCTGCCAGGCTTAGGTAAAAGGCTCCTTCCTGAGCCAACTGGCCACCTCAGTAAGGCACAAGCCTGGAATCTGCCTTGGCAAAGGGTGCTGGGGTACTCAGAGGTGTGGGAGAGGTGGCACAGCCTGTGTGAGAGCAGAGATGAGTTTTGTCTGTCACTGAATGCCAGGAGCCCACCCTGGCTTCAGATGGTGATCTCTGTCAGTCTTTCCCCCTCTGCTCCCTATAAATTTCTGCTTTGAAACTGCATTCCAAGTGAGACTGTTCCATGCTCCAAGAATAATGTTAACAGTGAATTCTCAGTGACTTGACAGAAACCATTGCAAGGGGAAAAAAAAAGCCAGGAATATGTTCAAAATGTAAGGAAGACACAGGGGTGGTCAGGCTGCCCTGAATTCCTGTTAGTCAGGAGCTGTGGGTTTTGTTTGAAGGAACAGGGACCCAGCCTCAGTGCCAGGCAGCTCACAGCTGGCACAGTTGAGCCTCCATGGAGCCCTGAGCAAGGCTGGCTCTCAGTTTCTCTGTACTGGGGGCCCTGGGCAACAGCAATTCCAGGTGCTTCGAGGTTGTGGGTGTTTTCTCAATGACTCAGAGCACAGCCATCCCTCATGTTCTTGGCAGCTGACCTGTAAAACAGGTAACCTGGGAAACCAGGATTGCCTTTGTGTTCAGAGGAGTTAATGAGTCAGGCATTTGGGATTCACTGTCCACACAACAATGACCTATTGATATAAACAGAAGGGATCTGTGCTCCTGAGGCTGCCTTTGTGAGCAGCATTTACTGAGCAGATGCCCAGATAACAAGGGGTCTGTATGAGCCAGTGCTTTCACTGGGTGTTGCAGGACTCAGCCACGTCCGTGGTGTATTCATGACAGGAAAATCTGCTGCAGCAGGATGTGGGGTTTGGAGTGAATACCTGTATGTGTTTGCAGACAAGTGGAATTGTATAAAAAGCTTTAACTGTAACAAAACCATCAGACAAGATCCTCTCATAACTAATGTGCACGACCAGGCAAAGCTGCAAGTGTGGCTCCCTAGTTCCCTAACACAGGCCTGCTGAAACCAGCATTATTCCCAGCTGGGCTCATGCAGAGGTTCTCTTATTTAGGGGGGGGAGGGGAATGGAGGGGGAGAAGGGAGATGGGAAGTATAGTGTACAAGCTGTAGGCAGGCAAACATAAAATAGGTCTGAATGTCAACAGAAGGCAATCATCCCACTGAAATGGATGGGATTTTGCAGCACAGAAATAGAGGTTTGCTGTTAGCCCACTGTGAAGTGGTTTGGGGGATTCCAAGAGCACAGCCCTGAGCTGCAGTTGTGTTTTGCTGTGGCTAACGAGTGCCCTTTCACGTTCTGCTCTGTGTATCCAGGTGGATTGCCTACGAGGGATGCAATTTTTTAGGAAAGCAGATTCTGCTGGAGCCCAGGGAGATTTCACACTGGAATGAACACAGTGGCTGGAAAGTGATTGGCTCCCTTCGTCCTGTGAAGCAGGTACTGTGAGACTGAGTGAGGAGAAGGGGTTTTTATGGGCAGGGGTTGTGCACAGGTATCAGCTCGACCATCAAGTACAGTGGGGTGTGCTGTACTCCTTAAATCAGGCCAAATGGTGACAGCCAGAAGGACCCACTGGCAGATTGCTGAAGCAGAAAACGCCTCTCATGGCAGTTATTGAGATCTATGTTAGGTTCCTAAAGGGAAATAATTCCCAGTTCCTTGGTGCCAAGTTTTGTTTTTCTGAATTGCTCATTAGCATGTTCTGTGGATGCTCTATTTTTACATTTTTGCCATATAACAATATAATGAGGAAACCAATTCCACACTGGCTTGTTTCATAATTAACATAAATGGAAGCAAGAGCGATTTTATTGTGCTGCAGCCTGGATTTCCAAAAGAGGCAAAGTTCCCATCAGGTTTTCCCTCTCTGCCTCACCCCAGGTAATGCCAATTTCAGTCTCATTCAAAGGTTCAGGTCTCTAAACCACAAAGTAAAGAGTAACTAAACACTGCACAGATACAGGTTTTGTTTATGGATGCTTGGTGGGAGAGAGGCCTTATAGTCTCTAGCTCAGGGTTTGTTTTAATACGGAAAAAAAGGAGATTCAAAGCTCCCAGAAGAAAAGCTGTGCTGGAGCTGGGGTTCCAGCAGAGCTGCCCTTTATAGCTCCCTGCTTTTTGTTTCCACTGAAACCAGTGAATAACAGAGCAAAAGCTCAAATCCTGCAGTAGCCCTGCAAAATCCTCATTATTTTTTGTGTAAACCAAGTAAACATGGATACCAGGTCAGAACCCTGTTTTCCATGTGCATTCAAAAGTAATGGTGTATCTCTCTGCCATATATTCCAGTTAATGAGGGCTGAAGTTGCTGGATATGTAACTCAGTAAGTCTTGTGTCCCAAGAAAAAAATGCTTGTGGAGTACAGCCCATTTACTGCCCTTGGAACAAATGAAATGTGCTGAACTAGGCATATTTGCAGATCACAGGAATTAGTTCTATAGCCACAGTTACATTATTTTTAAAAAAACCTGTCTGCCATTGCTGTTGCTAGCTGCCCATCTGCATGTGAAAGACCACTTAACTGTGCTTCACATGCACATTTGTTTCCAACAAAAAAATTCCTGAACATCCTTAGCTGAAAACAAAAATTGAACATAGAGTTTAGAAGACTGGTGTATGATCGGGGGGGCGGGGGGGGGTCTAACATCTATTTGCTTGATCTCTGTGTTGTAAATCTCTTCCCTCACCCCACTGCAGCCAGCAGTGTACCTGAGAGTGAGGAACAGGGCCCAGGGCAAATACCTGACCGTGGCTGGCAGCCTGGCAGACATCAGGGCCACGTCGGTGTGCGCGGCCCCGCACAGCGGCAACGCCTCCCAGCTCTGGCACTACTGCCGGGGGCTCTTCAAGTCCAGGGTGAGTTTCAGTGATTTTCTATTCCTGCTGCCCTTGATAGTCTGTTATTAATATAAAAAAGCTGATGGTTTAACATTAACAAAACGAAGTAACAAAGACCACCACCTTTGATCAAGCAGCTGCTCAGGTGCTGAATAATCTGTTCCTCGCTTGCTTGCCAGGCTTCTTACCAACCACAGCATGATTTACTGCCATATGCTCAGTGCCTGAAACAAGCCAGGCACAAAACTGAGGCTCTGTGGCCTGGCTCTCACTTCTTCCCTTGTTTCTTAGGCCAACAATGCCTGTCTGGATGTCATTGGGGGCAGAGATGTGCCTGGGGCCAAAGTCGCCCTCTGGACAGAACATGGGAGGGACAGGCAAAAGTGGAGACTCAACGAGGATGGAACCATCAGTTCATACCTCAGTGAGCACCTGGTGCTTGATATTAAAGGTATTTAAAAACAGAAAACCCTGAACCTCACAGGTTTCAAGTGTGTTTTTTGATTAAGGTTAATTGCCATATTCCAGCTTTTTTTTTTTTTTTTTTGTACTTAAGATCACTGTTGCTTGACAGTGGGATAAGAAACAACAGGGCAGGGAGGAACCCTTCCCTTTTGATTCCAGAGGTTTATTTTGATCAGATCAACTGTTGTGCTTTAGGGAGGTAAGGAGGGCAGATGGCAAGAAGTGCAAGTTACAGAAGACAAAATGGTGAAGGAAAAGCAACCACAGAATAGCTCAGAAAGAGAAAAGGAGTTGAAAAAAGGCTGGTTAAAATTCTCATTGCTCAGTTGCAGACACCAGCCCCTTACCTCATGGAATTCCTATTTTTCAGCTGATTTTCTTACTTAGTCACACTTCTTGAAGATTATGTCTAATTTTTATGAGCATTTCTTTCAAAAACTTTTCCTTCATGATTTCCTTTTGTTTTTAAGGAGGAAATTACTATGACAAGAATCACATCATTATGAATCAGCCAATAGAAAACAAACCTTCACAGAAATGGGATATTGAAATATTGTGAGTAAAGCCCACCCCAGAGATGGACTTTTTGTGGGCTACCAACATCGAGAGGAGGGGAAAAAAGAACCCAACTACTGAAGTCACACACCACTGGAACCATAAGCAGCAGCTCCTCTCTGTTTTCCTTCATGCCAAACACCAGCTCCTTAAAGAACTGAATTTTGCACAAAGCTGGAAGATGGGAGGTTGATCCAATGTCTCTCTGCAGGGAAGGTGATTCTTCAGAGGCTGCTCCTGTGAAAGTCACCATTACTCTTCATCTGAAGTATGAAAGGTAAATGCAAAAGAGTAGGCAGAGGTTCTGCAGGAGGGGAAGTGCAAGAGAACAGGGGAGAGGCTCTTCAGGATTGCTCTTTACCTTCCTCTCACACTGCTGGAAGCTCGCTGAGGAGTGAATGCACTGATGAGCTTCAAGGAACTAGAGTTGGGCTTTTATGTCCCAAGTGGAACTGCTTAGGCTCCAAGCCATCCTGAATCATGTCTCTCACTAAAATGCAATATATTTTGCTCATATGGACACCTTTGAACTGGAATTCCAGCTCAGCATGTGAAATGAGGCAATAGCAGGGCCTTTTGCCCCCTAAATGATACTGGTAAGCCTTTTGTCTTCTCTGCTATTAACAGCACCAAATTTCCAGTCTTGGGAACTGTTTTTCCTGACCTGTGGCCTGTTTCTTACCCTGGAAATCGGGAGTTGCCCCTTAAGATCACCTTTAACACAGAACCATATGTGTGTGTATCAAAGCAGGGGTCGCTGGTCCTGGATCAGGGGCACTTCCACAAGGGCTAAGCTGCACTTGCAGCTCTGATTTTAACTGTAGCTGTATTTTGTTTCAGTGTAAATAGCTTAATTTAATACCATGTTATTTGGCCCGGAAACCACATCTTCCTGCAGAAACCAACTCACCTTGGCATGATCCAAAGGTGCCAGTAGCCTGCAGTCCAGGGCTGGCTTCACATTCCCAGTGTGGCTGCGCATCAGCATCACTGTGGCACAAAGGAGAATTGATGGGCCAGAGCTTGGTGTGCCAGGGCTCTCCTCAATTCCCACACTATGCAAGCACAGCTATTGCTCCCTTCAGAGCCACAGACCTCACTGACTGCATGTGGTGCTTAAAAAGTATTTTCCTGGCTGAACACTGACCAACCACAGCCCCTTGTAAGGCTGTGAACACCTGACAGGGAAGAGAAGTAGTTCCCTGGCTTCATCACTAAATTAATCTTCATGGAAAATATTTTTTTTTCCCCCAGCATTTGTATATTCAGGGTATGTATTTCTAGGACTATTTAAAGAGTTCAGGTTAGCTGAATTCAGATATTTTAGATTCCAAAAGCTGTAACTATGCCAGCTGTGCACTCAAACAGGATCATCCCCAAAGAAAGACGTAACTCTAAGTTTGCCATAGAAATAAAATATATGGATGTCTATTTTTGTATGAAATGGAGTTCTATATAGTACTATTTAAAAAAAAATCTTCTTGCACTTACTATTTTATATTCTAAAATTATCATAAATCTGCTGTTTGAGTAACAGAACCTCAAATGTATGTATATTTTTTTTCAACTAAAGCACTTAAGCTTTTTTCCATGTAAGTCAGTACAGCAAGTGTTCTGCATGTGACTTTCCATATGAAATTTTAAAAGCCTGTGTAAAAAGTTGTAGTTTTTTAAATGAAGAATGACTAAATCATTGGTGTCTCAGTGTTGCATAACAAAGTAAAGCAGGCTTTTTTACTTAAGGGACCTTGAATGTACAATGCTAAAGCATGTATATTTTAACTGTATAAAACTTTTTAGGAGAAACATTTTGCTGGTTGGTTTCTTTTTAAACAAGCTAAGCAATAGTTTTTAGCAGATGCTGAGCACATTCCTGTAAAATACTGCTTTTCCAATGGCCAAAAAAGGGGGATAAGGAAATTGAGTATGTGGCTGTGCTGTTACATGACATTGCATATTAAAAATCAATGAAGTATTAAAGTAACTGCACCAGTCTCATCAAAACCCATCCAAGTGAACATAGAAGATACAGATTCCAGCTTCAGGCTTTTGGGTTATTTTCACTTGAAATTGGTGCTAGGGGAGGTAGAGGTTAAATATTATTGTTTGTTTATTCCAAGGATGGCTGTTCTGAGGGAAAAGGGGTTTTCTTGAGCAAAGTCTTCTCCCTGTGGGAACAGCCCATGCAGCTTTTACCAAGAAGCTTTTGTTCTGTCAGGGCAATCAAACAGAACAAACAGATTTTCCTGCTGATGAACTTTACAAATGAAAAAACAAGTTAATGTTTTATGCCCAAGGTTCTGGAGCCTGTTCCATGCATAACTTTAGATGTCCTACACACCCCAGCAGCTCTCCAGAGGGAAAGGGACACCACAGCACTGGTGTTACTTAGGTTTGACTTCATCCAGCCACAGACCTGGAGCTGTGGCTCACTTACCTGTTTTTCCCCATGCCCAGTTTCCCAAAAGTGTGGAAAGACAGGTACCATTTGGCACCAGAAAGCAGTGAAGTACAGATATTGCAATGCTTTGTCAGCACTACAAACCAGAGGCTGGATGGACTAAAAAAAACTAATTTAATAAGCCTTGCTCTCTTAATAGCCAGAAACTCACAGAAGCATCAAAGAACTTCAATCAGACATTCAGTCCATAGTGACAAGGCAAGGTTTTCTTTCTCTTCATCTGAGGTAAGGTTAAGCTCTTTAACATTAACAGTGCTGCTGCTCCAGATCTGCTTCAGTGCATCCAAGTGTGACAAAGGGAACCGCAGCCCATGCGTCTGCTGGGGAAAAAGTGACAGGAACCAACCCTTCAGCAAAGTGCAGTGACTTTATTACACAACAGTGTGTGAGGCTGTGGGGAGGGAGCAGCAGGAATGTGCTCCCTTCCCACAGCACTCTGCTGTTCCAGAGAGCAGCCTCCAAAAGACAGAGTTTTATCCAGCCCTATTTTACTGAGAAGTTACTCTTCTATGCTCTAGCACACTGTATGAGGTAGGGATGTTTATGGCATGCTGCTTCCTCCTGTGGCTTCCATATGGAAGAAAAAAATAATTTTAAATTTACATTCTTGCCTAATCCTACCCATTATTTTAACAAGGTCGCAGAAGTTTATTTCTAGCTGGCACAGAAGCACAGAGGACCTTCATTCCCAGGAAGGGCAGGAAGGACGATCCTGGGATGTGTTTGTGCTGCTGAGGTGCCAGTGTAAAACCTCAGCTCCAGAGGAGCAGTGAGATTTACTTTAAACAGAAAATAAAAGCCTTGCAGCAATGGCCAAGCCAGGGCCAGGCTCTGCTCTGTTCTGCCTCTTTGGTGGAGTTGTGCAGATCTGAATTACATTTCAGTAGAAGAGTGAGGTCTTTACACCCAGTGCTGACCCACCCCAGCCTGAAGTGAGCAGCCCTGCACACACTGTTCCAGTGGATACAGAATCTAACACAGGCTGAACGTGGCAGAAATGAGATGCAGTGATCACCATGGAACATGTGCTACATCTCCAGCAGCCTCAGACAGGACCTGCTGAAGGACACACAGGTAAGAGATGATTTTAGTTGCTCCAGGAGCTTTGCTAACTGGGACATGGGGCATGTACAAGACATCCCGTTAACATCTCAAATTGTTAATTAAGTATGAGATCACATTACTTAGTTCTGCTGTTCAGTGCCTGTATTGCTGCCTCGGTTCATCCAGGTACTTTAGGAATGAAAAGCTCTGGGTGCTGAAAACCACAGTGGGAAACCCTTTTGGGGTGTGTTTGCAGGAACAAACCTGTGCCAGGCCGTCCTCACTGGCAGTGTCATCCTCGGTCCCCATCATGTGAGTTTCTCTCCTGTTCTTTAAGGAATGATACACATAAACCATCTCCCTGCGAATTTCATCCTGAAAGACAGTAGGAAGAAAATGGTTACAGGTGATCCACACCCTCACACACTCATCTCAGTCCAGTGCCAGCTCCTTAATTCCAGAGCCCACTGTTACAGCAAGGAAAGCAAGTCACCTTCTCAACTGAATGACCCCACAACCACCTCCCAGCAAAAAGGGACTCTCCAAAACACTGCTGAAAATTTATTTACAACCTTCTGCCTTAAAACTGCCCCTGCTCGAGTCATAGGACTGATGCTGTGTAGAATATAGGCCATTGAGGGCAGTTCTCCTAAAAAGTCTTAATGAACAGGTGTGCATCAATAAATCTCCAGTCTGAGACAGATCAGTCTCTTAAAAATCACATGCCCATTATTAAACTTAGGTCAAAGCTGTGCAAATTGGTTGCAAAAATAACTGGAAGTTTCCAAACCCTGCACAGTCTCACAGCAATATGGACACAAATAACATGGAGAAAAATCAGAAAGTTCTGGTGTGTTTTTCTTGGAGGGAAACATTCCACTCATGAAAAAAGAAAAAAAAACAAACCCAAAACTGTACAAGGTAATCCATCCTGGGTGTATGTCCCCCCCTCTTTTTTTTTTTTTAATTAAGATAACAAAAAGCACTTCTACACTTTCATACTAATAAACCTTCACAGATAAGCAGCAGCATAAACACAGAATGATACAAGATGCCAGCATCTATGCTGTGGAACAACTTAGAGCATCTATGCTGTGGAACAACTCAGCAGTGACACTGTCACCCAGTTAGATACAGAGAGAACTCAGCAGTGAAGACTAAATGCAACCAAGAGAATTCCCTCTCTTCAGGAGCCCTAATTTTATAACTTCTTCCTGTTCTTAAACACAATTTTTAAAAATTCTGTTAGCCAGAGGCCATTTTAACTGCGGTAATGATCTAGCCCATGTAAGCTCAGATAAAAGCCATGCAGAATCACAGACTGAACGTAATTCTGTACCTCCCTCCAGAAGGCTGGAATGTGCAGTTTCACTGCTCAGCAAACAGCCCCAGAATCTCCTAACAGCAATAATGGGATGCAGGATCCAACCAAGCAGAACTGCACAACCCTTTTAGTACAACAGAGCAACAATTGACATGCCTCCCACTCCCCACCCCAGGCATACAAGGGGGGCTTCTTATACTTACAGCATTCTCCTGATCTGGTTCCACAGTGATGATAGCATGGTCTCTAAACTGCAGTTTGATTTTGCTATCTATTTTTGGCAATTTCCCACCTAAGAAAAATAAATCCTCCCTTAGAAAGGAAGAAAACCAGACATGGTACAAATTGAGCCCCCTCTGTGCACTACCCATTCTCTTGTAGCCAGAATTTTTTGTTAACTTGTGTTTCCACACCCACACATTCTCAAACTTGTGGTGGAGGGAGAAAGGAGAAAGGTTTTTTTAATTCTAGGATAACCTTTATTTCACTTTATTATCTCTCCCACCCAGATACTGGGAATTAAACAACAGAGGTGTGCAAACACACACAGGGAGAGCCAGGCCACACAAAGCTGGGCCTAGACTGTGATCTTGGCCTGCCATGAAATGCTACAAGTTTTAAGAGGCAGACTTGGCCACTACCATCACATCAGCCACTGTTAGGAAGCTCAAACTCTACCTGGAGTCAAAGGATCAGAGTCGCATCCCAAGCACGGAGGCAACCGGTGCATAATGAAATCCTTCTTCATGTCGGATGATCTCAGTTCCCCGGAGCTCTCCAGATGGTCTGCAAGCCTTCTCAAAAGGCTGCTCAGCTTTTTGGTGGAGTCAGCTGTGTTCACCTGCTGAACAGCCAGACAGAAGTCAAGTTGAACAGACCAGGCCTAATGCAGTGCAGCAAAGCAGTGAAAATCTGGACCCTCCTCTTTTATCTTTGCTTAGTCCCAAACCAAGCTTTCTTTTACACATTCCCCACGAGCTGTTCACAAATCAAAGCTGGAGCTCACTCTCCCTTGCTCTGGGGGCTAAAGGACTTGCAAGTGCAGTTAAGAGACCCTTGTTCCTCCTGCACACTGACAAGCTGAGCAGCAGCATGACAGCACCAGCATAAGAAGGTCCCACAACAATTCACAGCTTTGCTAACTTTTAAAGATTCAAAAGCTTGGCCCAACAGGAACTTTGTCTGTCTGACAGAGCACGTGGATGCACCATTATTCCCTGAGTCCCACCTACTAACCATGAGCAGTTGCCTTGGAATGCTCATCCGCAGCACCACATCCTCTTTTGCTGTATCAAACACAAGGCCAGGAATTGCATCCAGTAAGAAATCTCCCCAAGAGCTGGAGGATAGGAAGGAAGAAAAAAAAAAAGTTACTGAAATAAAACACACAAAGTTTTTTCCCTAACTAAAGTAGTGTTAAGATGTAAAACAATTAGTATTTATTATAGGCTCTTTTTTATCATCTCTACTCAAATGTTTCACTGTCTGCTACCCAGTGGGAAGGAAGAACACTGGCCAATAAAAGGAATTGGACATCTACTTCTTACTGCTTCTCTTGCCCCCAGCTCCCATCTGCCAGCAAGTGTCTTCAGCTACTCACTGCTTTTCCAAACTGCCCTCCACATCCCACATGTGCACACTGCTCTGCCTGCTGGGATCTGCCCCAGCCTACAGAGATGTCCCTTCTGTCTTGATGCCTAGAAATACCTGGCAGTGCCACCTCCACCAGTACTTCCTTCACAGCTATTTTCAAATTCTCTTCAATTTTCCAAGGAAATGTTTCCACATATTACTTCCATCTACAGGCCAAATCAAAACACCAGGACTGCTGCTTATTTTACCTACACTTGCTGACAGCAGGGGCAGAGGAAGGCTCTTACACTTCATTGCCAATAACCTTAACGGATGATGATTCCACTTTTTAACCTTGGAAGAAGAGCAGTCTTGAAGCTTGTCCTGCTCCTGTCCTCACCCATGACAGACATCCCCAGGGAATGTGCTCCTGACAAGTCACGCACTGGACTGGCCTTGGCCTGATGCAGCCATGGAGAAACTGCACTGACTCCACACAAGGCTGTAGATCTCCAGCAAACCCATTGTAAGAAGCTGAATCCTTGGCTTGCCAGCAGGGCTTGACCAATGAATCCATGCAGATCCAGCTGGACAAACCCTGCTGTGCACACTGGCCACAGGAAGAGTTACCAGCAGCACCGACCTGACACCCTGGGCTTCCACAGTGGCACAGCTGGTGGTTAGAGATTCATCTCACAATGATCTAAAATATGCCCAAACTTGTTTGGCCCTGTTTGGCAGATAACAGGAATCCTTCCCAATCCAAGAAATCCCAAACTCAGGCTAGTAACTCCAAGCCTGAGAAGCTGATTAGGTGGCAGTAGCAGGATTTCCCTGTGTGATAACAATGTTTCAATGGGGGGGACAAGGACCTGACCTGTGTCAAAAGAAATCTGACTCTGCATGGGGTAGGAGATGAAAAACACAGATTAGCAGAAAATATTTGCGCAGAAGAATCTGTCAGAAGAGGTGTGGATGACCATCAAATACAGGAGAAAACCCGAGGAAAGGAATAACCCATGGCTCTTTATCTGGATTATGAAATGAACAGCAACTTCAGCCACTGGTGAGGGTTTTTTTCAAACACAACAGTGAGTTTGCAGTTGTAACATTATCTTCCACATTAAAGCCTCCAGCTGGTAAATAATAAAAAAGGCAATTAAAAAGCAATCAAGCTTGCTGCATGAAGACCTGGCAAAGAGGCTGCTTCAAACAATGGTCTCGCTCCCCTCCTTCCCTCAAACCCCAAAACTTCAATTACTGCTACCTCAACACGTAGATTCTGTCCCTAACAGCAAGGCACCTGTGTAACAGTGGGGTATCTACATATATTCCATGTCACCATGTTTCTGGAGGGAAGGTGACATGCCCTACCCCTGCAATACCCACAGCAAAACAGACCCCACAAGGACTAAATAGGATGAACACACAAAAGACTCAAGTAGAGCTCATTACAAGGTTATTTTTTTTAAGAAACAGGACATCATTTCCTTGAAACACCAGCTTCAAGTCTCTACTATTCACACACATCATCTGGCGGAGGAAAGCAATGCAAAACAAGAAGTAAAGAGGAATTACTGGTTTTGGTAGGTGCTGATGGTCACATGTGTTGAATGGGAGATCCCATGAGGAGTGTCAGCCTGGTGAATTGTCCCTCTTGGGAAGTACAGTAAGTCACCCGGCTGCAGGAAAATGAAAGAGAATTGATACATTTAGGCCACTTGGTCAAACCTTACTGCCATCCAAACAGAGAAAGTACTCTCTGAGCAGACAGACTGACAACACATGTTCTTTAAAATCACAAAATCGAGCAATTCTCCAATGTACACTTCAGTAACATAAAGCACTCTAAGCCAGAAGTCCAACACCTCCAACTTTCCAACCTCCTGTCAATATTTGCTCTGCACCTGTCTGCAAACACAGGTTTTTAACGTGCTAGAACATGAGCTGAGATGCAGGAAGGGGACAAAGAAGCAGCTGAGATGAACCTGCTGCCATTTCTGTGGGCTGGGAGAGGAGCAGTGCCATGGGATTTTGGTCAGATCACATCAAAAGAAAAAGGCCAGTGTTCCACAGGAGAAGTCAAAGAGGCTATAAAAATCCTAACCTGTTACAAAAATGCTGTCTGAAATTTTTAGTTAAAACACTTTAAAAACCAAGTAGAACCTTCCTCCTCCCCTATCTTCTCACCTATGTAAATTTAATATCCACACTGAAAACAAATTTTAGATCAGGAAAGTCAAGACAAGAAAGAATTGCAAAACACATGAAATTCCCTCCACAAAGGAAAAAATCAGTTCACTTATGGCTTATCCTATAAACAGCAGCACAAAGAGAAAGTTCATAAAGCAATAGTGATGAAATCTGATTCCATTTTAATCTTATTGTCCTTAAATTTGGTCTCACAGCTACTTCCAAGAGCCTACCAAACATGACTACCTTTCTGGCTACCACAGCCCAGACCACCTGAAGCAATTAAATTATGGCACCTTTAATATGAACTCATGTGTGGGATTCCCAATCCTATCTTCTGACTCAACGTTATATTCCCGAGCCAAAGGCACCGTTGGTTTGTAGAGTCGCCAGTGCTTCTCTCCTTCCAGCTGAAGGATGAACACCTGCAAAAGACCAGAAATCCAAATTTTTGGGGGAGGGGCCTAAGGAAGCCCTGCTGCCCCTCACAGATCCAACTCACCAGGTGTTTTAAATTATCTTCTAACTTGCCAAGTCTGTGGAAGCAAGCCAGAAACCAGGGACAGAAATAGTGGTACAGGTTGTTTTTCTGATAAACACAGGTTTTCCCCATCCCTGCTCTCAGCTATTCCCAGCATGGCAAATACGATTCCATTCACATTACTTTTTAGATACCTAAATACAGAAATTTACCTTTTTGAACTAAATTTTTGCGTTGCATTTAGAGACAACAGAAAGAAGAGCCGTGAAGTGTGATCCGTTTTATCCCGAATTTGGAAATCCCTGTTTCTCTCCAGTCACTTAAACTTAGCCATTACTATCAGTACACTTTCAGCAAAACTATGTAAGTAAACACTTGCAAATATTTACCCTAAGTTTTCAGTGGAAAAACAGAAGTCTTTCTAGAATGTTTGTTTGGGGAAGAGGCGGAAGCACACATAGAGGCATCCAGTGTCAGGAGCCCACAAAGGGTTCCACAGACAAGGTGGTAGTGTCCTACCTCAACATCATCGTAGTGAGGGGGAAGGCCCTGAGACCCCTGGGGAGTGATGTAAACATTGGAGCCCACCAGAGATCCAAAGTAGCACTCCAGCTTCTCCTGAATCTTCCACAGTTCATCCTATACCCAAAAAAAAAAAAAAAAGATGCTGTTACTGCTGAAGAGCTCAGCCAAGCCTGGCTGCCACCAGCCCATTGCTGGGGAAGAATGGTGACATCCCCATGGGAACACCAAGCCTGGGAAGCAGTTTCTCCTGAAGGCAAGCACTGCAGAAGCAAAGGAGATCTGCCATGAAAGTAATGGGTAAAGCAAAAAGTCTCGTGCCTCAACAGAGCACTGATGTTTGCTCTCTTCCCTGTACCACCTCCAGGCTGCAAAACCAGGCAAAAATGAGGCTAAACAGAGGAGAATAAACTACCCATCATCCCACAAACAGC
Organism: Corvus kubaryi; assembly: GCF_017639235.1. Taxonomy (NCBI): domain Eukaryota; kingdom Metazoa; phylum Chordata; class Aves; order Passeriformes; family Corvidae; genus Corvus; species Corvus kubaryi. Next base: position 254,916 of record NW_024581955.1, read on the forward strand.
AAAACACCCTAAGAAAATAAACACATGCAGGACTCACATCAAAGAGAGACTAACACAAAGGCTAGACACCTCTTACAAGTGACTCCAAGTGTTGGGAATATTCAAGCACTGTCACAGTGACCGCTGCTGTCCACTGCCCAGGCTGGCTCCAGCGGTGTGCAGCAGGAGCGGGGAGCAGCCCGAGGCACGGAGCTTTAGAGCTGCTCCTCTGAAGCCTCTGCTCTACCCAGGGGAGCACAGGCTCCAGGCACTGGGGCAGCCAGCAGCCCTTGGTGAAGGGACAGATAAAAAGTAGCAGGGAGCCTTGCCACGGGAGGTAATCCAAGTTCTTTGGAGGGGATCCACAGCAAACAAGCAACAGCTGCAGTGCTGCTACACCTTATAAAGGGGGGTGGAACAGGGGGAGTAACCCAACTGGGACCAACAGGCAGATCCGGAGGGAGGGAGGCTGGAGGGAAGCACTCACATCTGCTCCAATGGCCTTGGTGGGTGGAGGGAGAGGGGCCACATGCCCCAATGGGGCCTCGAGGTTTAGGGGATTTCCAAGGGGGGAGGTACCCGAGGGGGCAGGGTCTCGAGGGACTGACGGGGACCATAGAAGGGTAGTTAGGGAGGGCTCGGGTGACAGACACAGAACAATCCAGAACTCCAGGAGGGGTTTGGGTGATTGATAGGGAAGGTGCCAGAACAAAGGGAGTGGATAACCATATTGGGAGCACTGGGGGAGCGGCTTGGATCTGGGGCAGACCAACTGGGAGTAGGAGTGGGGAAGGTAGGGAAGAACCATTGGAGTACAAAGAACATAGAAAAATACAATAAAAACATCGCATCACCACAAAGCACAGACTTTACTTATCCACACCCAACATGTGACAGGGAAACACCAGGAGATGCCAAGAACTGGGATCAGTCAGTCTCACTCCACATGGGACCCAGCTGTGTATTTGGGTCCTTATTTGGATCCACCTCTCAATTACACTGTGTTGACACCTTGGGACCAAAAAGGACTGCCTAAATCCAAGTACCTACAAGCATCCAAATCCTTTACAACTGAGCAGCACCACTGTCTCCTTCCCATAGACAAAGACTGAGGACACTCAGCTAAAACGGGGCTGTCATTTCCATGGTGCAATTCAATGCTAATCCACTGGCAAGAATGGTGGAGTGTCCTGGAAATACTTCACTTGGTTTCACACCTCACCCCTGATTAAAGGGAAGAGGTACAAAAGCCCCTGTTTGCACAAGGAAATGTGGGGCAGAAGAGATAATTTAAGCCCAGATGCCTGATCATCAATTATACACATTTAAAAAGAATACTTAATATTACAGAAAAATATTATAGCATAAATTAGATTTTGTTCTTACTGTAGAGCACTGAAACATGATGGGCAGTGCTGAAGTCTAAACTGTATTTTCATACAGTTCATGTACAGATTTCAGCAGGTCATCAATGCCAACTACCTCCCCTGGGGGCAGATATGAAGCCATGTCTAGTGCCACTCAGCAAAAGCCACACCACATTATAAAGCAAGCATTAATTACAACGAAACAATCCCACCTTAAATCTCTGAGGCTGATGAAACTGTATTGTTGCCTTTTTCTGGTCAAAATCCTTCTTCAGCTGCATGTAATTCACTCTACCTTCTTTATTTAAAACCTTCTTTTTCCCGTTCACACACCTGCAGACATTTACATCTCGCCCATAGTACAGGCCCTGGCTGCACAGCTCCATCAGGTCTGACAGCTGGAACAGGCACTGGTAGTAAGCAGCCACCAGGGCATCATTCCTCTGAATGAGCAGTGGCTTTTGCTCCCAGTACTCCCTGAAAAACACCTCTTCTTCCATGGGAGAGATCAGGCTCCTGAAGAGGCTGTCTGGGCTCTCAAAACGCAGGACTGATGGAGAACCAGCTGTGTCCAACTTGGGCCGTTTACACTGTGCCTGTGTTCCCTTCACCATGTCAGCATGCTTCCCTCCTTTCCTGGGCATCTTCCTGTCCAAGAGGAGAGAGACCCAGAACAGTCAGCCAGCAACACAACCTCAAGAGCCCACAGGATCAGAGCAGCAACTCTTGCCTTATCCAGTGGGATATCAGAGTATACTGGGAACAGCAGTGGGTTCAGGGGCTCACAACTTGCTCCAAGCAGGCCTCCAATCCTCTCTCAAACCTAGCAAACTGCAAAGGGCTCTGCTGGGAGCCCTTGTGTGGGAAATGGAGCTGCAGGGAGCTCTCTCACAGAGAGCCTGCAGGTGCTGACAGAATACACAAATGACACTGAAATGGATACATGTTACGATTTGCAGCCTTGGCGAAGACTGCCTGACTTAGAGCAATAAGCTTTTGCAAAATTAAAGCAAATGCAGTTTTGTAGTTTTGAAATAAATATGCCTTATAAGAGTAGAAATGTAGTAAAAATATACTTTATACAAGAAATAATAGTGATAAATAAAAGGGTAAAGAGTTTTGAGTTTAATAAGTTTTATAGTAAAGTTTCCTAGAAAGTTAAGCTGTATTAGTATAAGCTTGTGCAATAGGCTATAATAGCAATACGTTTATTGGATAAGAAAGTCCTCATTGCGGCAAAATTATACAGCGTTGATTGGTACAAATGTGTAGCAAGCTTTGTGGCATTTGCTTATTGGCTAAAAAAGTTATAAAAAGCCTTGTAGACACATAGTGAGGTGGGCTGCTGCTTCTCCAGCAAGCTGTTGCTGCCTCACTGAATTGCTGCTACCTGGCATCTGTACCTGCTGCAGCTGCCAGGCCTACCGCTTCTGCTATGGTTACTGTGACTACTGCCTTTGAGATTAGAGATGCTGCTCGTAATGACTCTTCTGTCTCACCCTTCAATAAACATGAGACTGATTCAGCAATAAATCATCTCAGTGACATCTCGTGCATACTTTAATCTCAGGACAATCCTGGAAATCCTGACACCCTTGCTCGCAGGAGCTCAAACCCCACAGCTGAGTTTATACTAAAGAACAGCGATGAAGCCAACAGATCATTACCAACGCAGGAACCCACCCACACAAAGAACCTGTGGTCAAGTGGTCATCTGTAGCAGAGCTGCAAAGTATTTTTTAAAAAAATCAATTCAGCTCTAAGAGATTTAGTGGCAACATGCAGAGAGAGGTGGAGACAGAATCAGAAATTTGTATTCTTATTACACTTCCTTCAACAGTACCAGTTTACAAAAGAGGGAACATTGTTAGGCCTTTCTGCTGATGCTATGTAATTACTGATCTACAAGCTTAAAACTTGTAAAATTTACCAGTTTAAAAACTAAAATGCCAAGATTCTGCTTTGATTTCTGCCAAGCTGTCAAAATTTGTGATTTATGCAGAATAAAAATAATTCTTTCACACAAGTACAGACATTTAATTTTAAAGCTGAAAGTCATTTACTTTGTTTTTCCAAGTACACAGTATGTTGAGTACAATTATGCAAGAATAAAGAAGTTAATTCACAATTGGTTTAGCTGCCTAGTTCTCAGGAAAGTTAAGGCACCAATCGAGTTAACAGTAGGTCTAAACCACGTGCAGACAGACTTGCCTCGAGTCTGCTCCAGCATTTCCTCCCCCAGAGCAGCCCAGAGCAGCAGTAGAAGCCTGCGTGAGGAGCTGAGCTAAGCACCCTGAGGATGAGCCAGCACCAAGCCCTGGAGCAGCACAGCCCAGCAGCCAGGTCTGGGCTGGCCACCTCAACCTGACTCTGGGCACGTCTGAGCGAGTTTGAGAAGCCAACCCATGAGGAGTCAGAACATGCTGATGCTTTCACTACTGAGTAAAAATGGCAGCTTTACTCCCAAAAGCAAATGCTATCAATGTACTGAGATGCTTTTACTTGCACAGATCCCTTATCATGAAACTTAAAACTCCAGTTCTGGTAATTCCAAGCAGCATTAAGTTCTCCCTTGCAGCGGGACACCCTGCTGATCCCCCAGCTCCTGGGCAATGCTTCATCAGCAGTTCCTGGAGCAGCCTTCCCTCAGTAGTAACCTGTGGTCACCTCAGTCCTGCAGGAGGGAATTCACATCACCACCTGCCTGGCAGGATGGACATTCCCAGCAGCAGGAAGCCACTGTTCTACATGAGGCAAGGGAATGCTTAAAAAAATTAAAGACTGAAAATTAGTCCCCGGTTGACAGCAAGATCTGAAGATGCTGCTGGCACTAGGATCAAAAACTGACATTCCCCAAATGTCAGGGACACAAATGCAACCAACCCTGAATTGCTGGTTTTGAATTCCAGACCTAAAGCCATCATTCAACCTCTCAGCTTGCTCACATTGATCTAATGAAGTTAAATTCAGGTATGTACTGTTCACAGAACTCTGCTTCATTTACACCATGTGCTTTTCTGTAGTGCTTTGTTAGTTATTACAACTGCAAACCCACAGAATGGTTTGGGTTGGAAGAGACCACCTGGCACAATTCCCCTGCCATGGGCAGGGACATCTCCACTCGATCTGTTTGGTCAAAGCCTTATTCAACCTGGCCTTGAACACTTCCAGGGATGCAGCAGCCATAACTTCCCTGGGCAAGCTGTACCAGGGCCTCACTACCCTCACCCAAAAAAACCCTCCCTTACACCTAATCTAAACCTACTCTCTTGCAATGTAAAACCATTCCCCCTTGTCCCGTTGCTACAGGCCCTGGTGCAAAGTCTTTTATCTGTCTTTTCTAACAGCATTTAAGTACTGAAAGGCTGCAAAAAGATCCCTGGAGAGCCTTCTCTCCTCCAGGCTGACCCACCTCAGCCCGTCTTCATAGCAGAGGTGCCCCAGCTCCCTGATCATCTTGGTGGCATCCTCTGGACTCGCTCTGACAGGTCCCTGTCCTTCCCGTGCTGGGACCCCAGGGCTGGATGCAGCTCTCCAGGTGGGGTCTCAGGAAAGCGGAGCAGAGGGGCAGAATGCCCTCCCTCGCTCAGGACACGCTGCTTTGGGTGCAGCCCAGGACACACCATCGGCTGCCTGGGCTGCGAGCGCACATGGCCGGCTCAGGTCCCATTTCTCACCTCCCCACACCCCCAGGTCCTTCTCGGCAGGGCTGGAGGAAGAACCGAGCAGCAGAAGGGCCCCGCTCCCGCCTCACTCGGGGACAGCTGTTGTCACAGTGTCGCCAGTGTCACTCGCACACCGCGTGTTCCCGCACGGCCCGGCAGCTGCCGGGACTCGTTCCCTGGGAGGCAGCGGGAATAAAGGCGGACACGGCAGCTCTGAGGACACGCAGCGGCTCCGCAGCGCAACCCCACTGCCCTCGTCGCCGCCATCCCTCCCCTTCCTTCCCCTCCCCTTCCTTCCCCTCCCCTTCCCACAGCCCCGCACTCACCCGGCGGGCGGGAAGCAGGGAATGGCGGCGGCAGGGCCGGGAGGGGAGGGGAAGGGCGGGGCGGGATGTATCGGATCGGACCGGACCGGATCGGACCGGACCGGATCGGACCGGACCGGATCGGATCGGGTCGGATCGGACCGGATCGGATCGGATCGGATCGGATCGGATCGGATCGGGTCGGATCGGATCGGATCGGATCGGGTCGGATCGGATCGGGTCGGATCGGGTCGGATCGGATCGGGTCGGATCGGATCGGATCGGGCCCCCCGCCGCGGGATGTGCCCGGTGGAAGCGGGAGGCGGTCGCTGCCGCGCTGGGTGTCACGGGAGGAGACGCTTCCGGGCGGCCAGCAGGAAATACAGCGCTATTCCAGTGTTGTTGCTGTGTGTGTTCCAACAGGAACGCAACAGTATCTCCACCGAAGTTATTCAGAGGATTAAATTTACTTCGTACACACGACAGTGTCTGGGCTTGAGCTGCGCGATCTTTTCCTGGACCAAAATCCCGTTCCAGAGTCCCCCCGAGGCTCCCTCAGAGAAATCTTTAGAATCCTCACGGAGCACATGAACACTTCCAGAAATATTTTTAATTACCATTACTAAAGAGGCCTGCTAATGGTTTAGTTTACACTGGCTGATGACATCAGAAAAAAATGTTAGGTAGGTTTTGCTAAAGCAAAGCCTTCTTGTGTACTGGTAGTTTGAAGAATTATAAAACTTTCAAGAATGAAGTTGTCCAGACTTAAAAGTTTGCATCACCTACACTAACACCCACAGGATGTTTTCTTACTGCAAATGGGTGTAGCAGCAGATGTTAAAAATAGTGGGGCCACATCCTGCACCTCAGCTGGTCACAGAAACCATGACAAGCTGTTATTTGTGCTCCAAAAAGTACCCTCAGCATAACTGCCTGGATGCCATCGGGATGAACACTCACACAAATACGTGTTTACATAATGCCTGTGGTGCTTTAACTTGCAGTAAATGTTGTGGGATATAAAACCCACGCGTGGAACCGGCTGCTAAACCACCAGGAATGGGAATACTCGTGAATACTTTTTTAAAGATTTCCGTGCCAGTGTGCAGAGACAAATTGACTGAAAGTATTTATTACCATACCTGTTAAGAAGCTAACACACGCTTCAGAGGAGGGTCATGGGAGCTGTAGCCAGCCCTCTAGCACCCCCTAGACAAGAAATAATTAAATACTGGTTGTTTTCTTTTACTAGTTATACAAACGATACGTTTCTTTTAAGCATAATTTATCCTGATATCATCCCTATAACCGCATTAAGAAGATAAAAATTATAAGCTTTGTTCTAAAAGCATGCAGTTGAATTTCATCATCATTTACAAGAGCAGGTAGTGACAGGACAAGGGGAAATGGCTTCAAAGGGAAAGAGAGTAGGGTTAGATTGGATATTAGAAAAAAAATTCATCACCGTGGGAGCGGCAAGACACTGGAACAGGTTGGCCAGAGAACTTGTGGAGACCCTACCTCTGGAAGTGTTCAGGGTCAGGCTGGATGAGGCTCTGAGCACCCTGGGAAAATTAAAGGTATCCCTGCCCAGGGCAGGAGGGTTGAACTGGATGATCTGTAGTACCCTGGGTGGGGAGAACCCTTGGCCAATAGTTACATTCACAGCCGAAAGTAACATCAAAATCAAGCTCTGCAGCTTTCTGGCACCCGTACAGGATGTGCCTGGAAGGTAAATGCAGGCAGGAATCTCTTTTCTTCCACGCCTCCATGTGAGGACCAGTTTGCTGGGCAGCCTACACAGGGCTTGGGCATGCTGTGCTGCAGGGCTTCTGCTGCTGCAAATCCTGCAAGGAATTTAGGAAAGGAAACTTACTTGGAGTATTTTTTTCTGTTGGTGGCTGAGGCTTCACTGTTGGCTACACAACAAATACTTCTTGTAAGGCAGATTAAAAATTTTTTTGGAAAACAATGATGTTATATTAGTTCATGTGAGAAGTTTAGAAGACACATCACACATCTTGAGCAACTAGATGGGATCTTCTCAGGCAGTCTGGAACATCTGTGCAGGATGCCCCATTATGGCAGTGCAGGAACAAGGCTGTGACGGTCTATTTTTATATACAGCTACACTATACATTCGCTCAGCTTGAGGTCTGCTGTGCTGTTACTGTTGCCAAAGCCTGTGTGTCCTGTGGCTTTGCATTCCCAGCATTGTCACTCCTGGTAGGGTTCTGCTTTTCATGACAGGATTTCCTGGAAAAGTATCAAAGCTGTCTCAGCTCTGATACATTTGTTTGGCAGCGATCTGTCCCACACGCTCTGTGAGATTTCAGTCACTCAGCAGGCACCGTGTCACCACTTCTCCAGCTCTGGAACTGGGAACTTGACAAATTCAGCTCTTTGAAAAAGTAACAGACGTCACCATGCTCTGAACAAACAAGATGGGAGCAAAAAAACAAGTAAATTAAATAAGTAAAAAAATTAGGTAAGTAAATAAAATAAAGAAACCAGAGAGTGATTTAGGCTTCCAGATTTATTCTCACTTCCTTGACCAATAAATTTGACCAAGCAGTGACCAAGCATTTACCTTGTGACATTTTTTGCCACCACAAATGATCATTTTGAACTGATCTTGTAAGTATAAACTCAGCTCATTAAATGACAGATGAAACCAAGGAATTTAGTGGAAAATGCTCCTGATTTGGGAAAGTTGAAAAAGTAATTTTGGTTCTTTTCTAGAGCTGTGAACACTTTTTGTGTGTATCCCTGAACATCCTTAATTCAGCCTCCTTATCCTGAACCTAAGGATATTTCCATGCAGGATTCATCTGAGACTGACAGGTTTCCTTGTATGTGTCTCTGTTTTGGCACAGCTGTTTCCTTTTATATCCTGGAACTGTCCTGGGGATCACTGCTGCAAGGGGCAGATGCAGCTTCTCCTCACTGGAACATTCAATCTCAAAAGCCAAAGGGGGAGGGAGGGAGGCAAAACCCCAAGTTCACGTGCAACATAAAGCAGAAGAACCAAAGGCGTGGTTGGTTTGTTCTCTTGACAAAATCATCTAAAATCTGTCTCAAAGTCTGTGTTTCTGTGTTTCTAAACCAAAGGGTTCTGCAGAAAGAAGGTGATTATAGCAGGTCTAGGTGAGACAGAGGTGTGTGGGTGACATGTGAAGGGCATGGCTCGTGCTGGTGATGCTGCTCATCCACCTGGGAGGTGGCTGCAAGTGCACAGGGTCTGGGATGTGGTTCCTGTGCTGCCTCAGGGACTGGTGAGCCAGATTTCTCCAAAAAAAGACTCCATGGAGAGTCATGGACAGCTGACAAGGGTGAGGGATTTTCCTGAGGTGCTGTTGATGCACCATCTACAAAGCCCCATCAGCCTTGCTTCCCGCTGGTCCCTACTGCACTGCTAAGCCATAATTTTCCCCCTGGCTACCATCCGAGGGCAGAGGCTGCTGAGGTGCACATAGTTTGCCCAGGAAAATTGAAATGCAGGAAGTGAAACAAGGACAGGAGCTATCCCAAGGCTATCCCAAGGCGGTTGGTGCCGATTGCTGACCAAAATGGAGCACAGGTGAAGAACAGAGAGGCTGATTCAAGAGGAGGGGTCTGAGTGCAGACAGAGACAGGGCAATACCTCAGGTGGGAGCTGCTGTCTGTCCAGGGGGTGATGAAGGGCTCCCTTCAAACAGTGAGCAAACAGCTCTTGTGCTACTGCAGTGGAGCCCGTGCATGGGATCACCCCAGTGAAGCACTGCACAGTCCAGCTGGGAAAGAACCCACACATGTGAGAGTCTTTCATTAAGAGTTTTGCTGCTAACCAAACCAGCCCAGGTTTGATGCAGAAATCTCTTTCGGAAAATTTTAACCTTTTCCTCTACTGCTGTTGCATTATTTTCAAAGTATGATGCAACACTCATTCACAAAATAATGTCTAGCTTATAAGCATTTTTGTTCACATGTACAAACCCCAGTAAAAAAAGTTGAACACAATATATACACTGGGAAATATAATCCTGGAATAGGTGTCAATAACATGATTGTTCTGTAAAATAATCCTGCCCACGTTTCCCTTCAGAGATCTCTTCCTCCTCAAGCGAGGTGTGTCTGCATTGGAGATGTTGGTTTGACTTGTCCTGGTCTCATTCTCCTCGCAGGGGTCTGGGAAGGGAGTCAGGTCCATGTCCACATCCGTGTCGTGGAAGCAGCCGTCGAAAGCCATTGCTTGCACTGCGTCCATGCTGTACATTCCTGAAGCCTGGCAACAAAGGAGAGTTACTCTGTGTCTAGCAGGAGCCATTTTGGCAAATCACAAATGAATAAAACAGAAAGTAAAGAAAGCTTTCCCTTCAGTGTTGTTCTCTCTGTGGAGAGCATGTGGAGAACAGGGCTGTCTCACAGTATGGCTCTCTGTAGGGCCTGCCCCCTTGAGCAGGACACGAGCAAGGAAATGTCATCAAATGTCATAAAACACACTTGTCTGCCTGATTATTGCCAGCTGCTGGCTGGCAGTACGTGCCTCAGCTTCTGAAACAGAAGAATCAAACTCTCTCCTGTAGGTCTGTGTTGCTGGAGTTGTGGGAAATGACTTCAAACATTTCTGGGAGTAGGTTTTTGATGGGATTATCAGATCATGTGAGCAACATATGCATCCTTTCTGTGTTCTTCCCCTCATGATATTCCAGCAAATGAGTTTACACAGGGGATATTCTTCAAGCAAAGGTTTTAAGTGAGAGCTTCACAGAAAGCAGATGTTTCACTTGTGTCTATTTCTGCTTCAGGCACACTTTTCTAAAAATGACCTTGCCATTACCCTGGTCTTGGGACAAAAAAGAAACAGGAAACAAGGAGGAATATCATATGAGGGCATGCTGAGGTCTATTTTAGAGACAGGAAAAATACCTTGATTGATAAGTATTTGAAAATAGAAGGAAGGTTATATTCCCCTGAGGGGGAAAAAAGGGGGCAAAAACATATCCCTAACCTGTGCCACAAGAAAAGGGAGAGAAAGCACAGACCTTCTCAGGATCTCAGAGAAGATGACACTTTGTGTCCCTTCATCCAAGTGAAAAAAAACCAAGTGAGATACAGAGTGGAGACAGAGATTGTTACTGTTCTGTTATCACTGTTATCACAGAGGTGTATCACGATTACTCTGTAGCTTCCAAGATGCTTTCAGAAGGCAACAAAACACTGAGGGTTGTACCTTGCCCCTTTTTTTGAGTTGTTTTCTCTCTTCAATCGTGGTGAGATAGTTCACTGCTGCATACTCGATGACTGACAGGAAGACAAAAAGGAAGCTGATCCATAAATACACATCCACAGCCTTTATGTAAGACACTTGAGGCATTGAGGCACTTACTCCTGTCATGATGGTCGACATTGTCAGCACTGTAGTTATACCTGCCAGAGTGAAAAGAGAGGTTATCACAGCACTGGCCAGCTGGTTCTGTTTAGCTCATCACCACTGCTTGGACAGCACAGCTTTGTGAGGGCATGTGATTGACACCCCCTTTAACTTCCTCACACAGGCTCTGAAAAGTGAACCATGAAGCACCCATCACACACAACACTGAGGGCTGTAAATCATCTCTCTGCTCAGAATGGCCACTGAGCAGCGTAAGGAACACTTTCCTGTGGCAGCTTTGGGCACAGCCACAGAAGTGAAAGCAGGTTTGTGGTCGTCCCTCACCTCCCAGAGCCAGGGTCACCACTGCACATTTTCTTGTCCAGGAGAATCACTAAACGATCACCATTTCCCCTCCCAACCTTTTCTCAAATTGTACTTCTCGAGAACATATATCAGCCTGTATGCCTCTGTCATAACTCCATGGCTCTCTAAAAACAATCTAGCATAAAAATGTTACAGCTACTGAAATGAAGAAAAAATTACTGTTTGCCTCAGTGTGACCAGAATTTCACCCTCATCTTTTCAATCTCTGCTCTTACATCGGCTATTCATCTCATTTTGGTTTGCTCTGGCTCAGGAAAAAAAACCAACACCCAACTCAGGCCCTGCTTTTAAAGAAATCAGTGTAACTCTGGAAGTAAAAACGTCTTGACATCTGTGAGACAGCACTGTCAGCTGGGTCTCTGTAGCCCTTCTCCAGTTCTACACTAATTCAAGCCCACTGGAAAACACAAGAGTTTTCCCCCTCCCTCTCTGCAGGCTCCTTAGGTTGAAGGATGGAGTTTGAAATACACCATATAAGAGGAAATCAATTTATTTAATATACATATACTCTAGGCCAAGAGCTAGGCTTATTAAACGTTGTTGTTAAGGTTTGCTATAAATTATGTATGATTATGCTAATGAAATGTGCTTTATTCATAGAACTCCTGATGCATAACCTTCTGCAGAAATCCATACATAAAGAACATGATCAGCAAAACTATCTTGACAGCATTAAAAATGGCCTACTGAGAATTAAAAAGTTATTTTTAAAGATTAACTTAAATTTCTTCTAAATAAAAGAAATTGGTAGATGCATTAATAAAAGTAGCTAGGAGGTACCATAATTTGTTTTCAGATTAACAAATAGATTTATATCTCATGAATTAATAGCTTTAGACTGTGCCAATAGAAAGGGACCTTAGTCCTGTTTTTTCTAGATTGATATAGTTAGAGAAAACTGAGGGCTTTTGTCTAAGAACTACGTCAACATACAGTTGGCTTCTGGGACCAGCATCAGTGAGAAGAAGAAATGGGAGCTTCCTTATTTTAAAATGGGAGTTACAGGACTCAGGTGCATTATGGTTGCATCAGATATCTTAACAAATTCCGATCAGATCTTCAGCGATCCTAATTTTTGGAAAAATGTACTCATTCCAAGGCCATCAGCATTATATTCACAACAAAGAGAGTCTTGAAGTGGCATCCACTGATTCACCACTGAGAAAAAAAATAAACTTCTGTAAAAACCACTGTAGTGGGTCCTTTTCTCCTAAGATGAGGTGTTCAGAACTAAAACTGCAAGAGCAGAAAGTAGCCCAACCTAATCTTTGGCTTCCACCAAAGATTGTGTGCCTTGCACAGATGGGACACCAAAGCAAACACCTCCAAGGTGCCCGACAAGAAAGGCTTTGCCACACTGTCTCCAACTTGGTAGGAAGATAACAAATGTTTCTTGAGAAAAAGAAGAGCTGCAGAGCTTCTGCATAGATTGTGCTACACCTCACAATTCATGGATTTGGGGAGGGATCTGACTGCCTGCTACAACTTGTTACTTTGCTGGGAAGAGGGAAGGCAAAACCAGGTTTTGAAATTAAGTAAAATGCTACATCAGGAAAGCTGCAGAATCATCCCTTTTTTTGCTTCTGTGGTGTGTGAGCTGTTTTCAACTATAGCAAAGCCAGTCTGAACAAACATCCCCTTTCCAAATGTAGAGATTGACTGCAGGTAACAGTTCTAATAACAGTGCTGTTCAGGCAATTACCTGATATTCTTGCTCATGTCCTGTGTAAATAAGAAGCTAAAGTACCTCCAAACCCTCCCCTCTCCATTCTATACTCCCCAAAGACTATACAGTAAGGATTTACCTAGTGACACCCTGGCAGGAACAGCTCTTCTATCAATCCAAAAGGAAACCCAAGACAGCATCACCATCAGCATGGCTGGGAAATAGGACTGTAGCACAAAAAAGAAAATATGTCTGCGAAGTGCAAAGTTGATAAAAAGCCGATTGTACCAACCTATTGGAAAAAAAGGGAGAGGAACAGGTTAGGCGAGAAGAGAGCTGTGTTATTTGTGAGCTGCTTGCTGGCCCCTCCTTCTGGCAGGAGTGGTGTATCCACAGCAGGAGTAGTAAATGCCTCAGAAATCTTGCCACCACCTTAGTTTTACACAGTGCTTTACGAACTGTCCATCCTCCCTCATTTATGGGAGTGAAGGGTCATGGCTGCATGTATAAAATACTCTGTTATAACTGAGCTTGGGAAATTGAAGAAATTAAACAGACTTCAAGTGAAACTGCCAGAAGAATACAGACAGGAGACAATTGTCCAGTGATGCCAACACCCTGCCTTGCCTGAAAAGCAGCCTGCTACAAATACCTGAGAAGAAACAGCCCTTCCTTCTTTTTTTCCGGTCGGAGCCGCCTGCCTGCCTGCCGGCCCAGAGCTCACTTCAGAGGACAGGGTGCCATCTAGTGAATTGTGGGGCGTGCTCTGCCTGTGCAGCACTGCATCTGTGCTGTACCTCCTGTCATGGCAGGGAAACCAGGTTACATACAGTGAGGTAAAAAGGCAAAACTGGGTGGCTGCACAGCATCTGCCTGTCCAGGACAGACAGAAGCATCCGTGAGCCTGTGTTGGAGCAGTCCTGCCATCACAACGAGTGACTCTATAGAAAACAACATATCAAAATGAACCCCAAATAATATTAAACACTCCATTGTGTTTTCAGTTGTGGAGAAGGTCTTTTGTTTTAAAGATTATTGTCTCTAAAATGGATTTAAATTGTTGCTCTTCCGGAGGTCCAGGAACTCCAAAAGCCTAAACGCTACAGGTGTTGTTCACTGAGATTCACAGGAAAGGATATGCAGAACCTGAAATGCAGAAAGCTGCTTTGTGGGAATGATGACTCCCACTAGAGTGGTGCTGATTGTTCTCCACTATTATTTACTTGGAGGGTAATTTTTCTTCCAACAAAAAGCAAAATAAAAGAGCAAGAGGAAGTGGAACCTCCTGAGCAAAACAAAATCTCAAAGCCAAAGACAAGTGTAAGTCTACAAAGCACAGCATTCTGATTAAGATGTGCTACAAGCATTATTCAGGTACCTCCCAGTGGTCCCTGTGACTCAAAGAAAGTCTTTCCTTTCACCTTTACGCTGCTGAATAAGCTCACCCTCAGAACCTCTGCATGTTAAGAGTTAAGCAGTTACACTTTGCAGAGTCAAAGATACTGTGAGGGTGTTGCAAAGCCCTGGGTGCAGGGGCACTGTGAGGGTGCACTGCTGCGCACAAGGCTCTATTTGCTTGCATGAGTGGTTTTTGATGAAAATAGCAAGGCAGAAAGAAGCCAGCTGAGCTCCTGGAACCCAGTTTGATGGAAAATATCCCAGTCTCCTTCTTGCAACAAGGACAAATTTGATGTAGCTCTCAACAAGGCACAGTTATGATAGCAGGGTATCACTTGCCCTCCTTTCACCTGACAGTGGCTCTTGAAAGATGGAGCTCTGTTCTTAGCTCACACAGGAGCAGGAGATAAGGGTGAAGAACCTTATCAAGCTGTGAATTCCTCACTTCTTAGGCTGCATCATAATTTAAATTAGAACTTCTGCATTCAGTATCAGCCACTGCAAATTTGAATGGCGCTTTTTTGAATGCAAAAAGAAAATAACATTTAAATAAAATACACCAAATAAATCGATCTGCTGCTTTCCTTAAAGGCCACCTTTTCCAAAGTGTTGTGCACTTCATCATATTAAATGGAGTAATTTCTCTTTTATTCATCTGTTCTGATATAAAGGGCAATATCCAAACTGAAATGAATTGACTCAGACTGTAAAGTACAACAGCAAGAGTGCTGTTTTCTCTGGTTAAAAACATATGGTTAGACTACTTACATAGAGAAGTATCCCAAAATCTATAACTGCATGTAAAGCTACAAGAAAAACAAAATCCACCTTGCATGAAATCGAGACTACAATAAACTCCTAAAGCCTTGTGCCGCTTGCCAGAAAGAATAGAGCAAGATCTACAGGGAGAAATAAAAGCCTGTCTGGGGCAGATTAACCTGAATTTAAACTATGTAGCACTGACATAAAGGGATGCTTTCCCTGCAACTCTATGTATAAACAAGGAAAATTAAGCAAATCATGAATTAGACCTGAATAGGTAATAAATGGTCTCATATGAAAATCATCCAGTTAGCAGACTTTTAGTGACATTACACAGCTCCAAAAATGAGGATATTTTAGCCAGTAAAACACACTGGAATTCATATTTTTGCTTTCTAATATCTGACCCTTTAGGATTTCCATTTTCAAGCTTTTCTATATAGCCAGGGCATAAAGATTCCTGTAAATTCAATACTCCAATGGCTTTCAGAGAAGCGCCACAATTTTGCAAGAGCTCATAACAGCATGTATTTGGTTTTTGTGCATTTTTTTTACAGGTTCTTAATGTCAGATATGAAGTCACAAGTATTATTATGGCCTTTCTTTCCTAAAATAAAGTTTCACATTGGTAATGCAAAGAGAACCAAGGCCCCAGACTCACAAGACCTCATTTTAACTGATCTCTCAGCAGCCACAGTCATTTACTAGCCAAGAATTTGAATGTGAAAGACATTCTGCATGATTTTATCCTGTGCTTCTCTCTTCTAAGGAGAGGGGCTTACTATACCAGTACTGCTGTAAAAAGCAAGTCCACTGGAAGCACTGAATTCCTCGATGAAGAACTGGGAGAGGGAGATCTGCTCATCTGTGCTCAGGGACTTGTTGCCATGTTTCCAGTACAACATCAGATCATCTTCATTGTATGCATCTGTGAGAAAGCAGAAACTGAAGTTATGAAGTTACTAAGGTAAATCACTTCCTCTTTCCTTTCTTAGGGAGAGGAGACCACTCAACCAATCTGGGAAAACCCTAAGGAGACTTTTTTTTCACCCTAGTTTGTCAGTTTGTTGACATGAAAGAAGTTTGCAAAGACTATGTTCCATCTTGTTCCAAGTTCAGCCCCATCCTGTGCCCTGCCAGCAGCTTACAACAGAGGCAGGGATGAAAAAGTAGATGTTTCACAGTAACACAAGCACCCATTTTCATTTTTCCAACAAGTCAAATATTGACATTTTATTTTACTTGTAATTTGCAGGTTTTTTCTCAGGAAAAAACCCTCATGCTTTTTGACAGATTTTTAGATTTAGGCCTTGGAATTACAAGCGACTGGAAATAAAGCAGGGTGTATCATGGTTTTTCTACCTTCCCAAAGCTCACTGAGTTCCAGAAAGATCCCAAATTGCCTAAAGTTCAATATGTACATGCTGAAGGGTTCAGGTCACACATCAAAATAAGTGAAGGAGGTATTATTCACAAGAAGGAATGCTGGTAAGAACGCACATGTGAAGAACAATCCAAAATTAAACTTACAGCTTTCCAGTTCTAAAGAACAGTTCTGTGTGTCCAGAGGAAACCTACTGAAATCCATGAAGCACATAGCAGAAACTGTTATTCTGCAGAAGGGAACAGAAAAACAGAAACAGAATGAAAAATTTCAGACTTTCTTAGCTGTGCACACACTTTAGTGAGATCCCCAACCAATCTGCTGTTTAGAATCCTATTGATTGAGGTTTTCTGCCCTTTTAGATGCTTCTAAAATAGCTTCAAGATGGTGAGATAAAGTTAAATCACTAAGAGATCAACTTTTTTTAAAAAAACATAAATAGTCTTTATTATTAAGTACATTACCTTTGATTTTTAAAGCCTAAATTTGGCCTGATCCTTCATTAGCCTTTCATGCATTTTGCTTTGAAGGTTTACACTTACGAAGATTAACAAAGGGAGTTCGCATTTCTTGACTGGATTTCTCATAGACTGAAGTAGACAATATTATAGATTAGAGCAAATATTATTCCAAGTGCTGTTTTCCCAGCTAGAATAGTTATAGTATTTAATTGCAAGAAGAGATTAGCTGCAATTTCTGCAAGCTTACTCTCCTCTTAAATGAAATGCTTTATATTGCAAAAAGCTTAAGGAAATCCAGGCAAAGACTATTTTGCATTCCACCTGCTTTTTCACAAATGTTTAGAGGACAAATACCTCTTTGTATTCAATAAAAAACAAAAAGAAAAAATCAAACTTCCCAGGGGCAGCAACTTAAATATGGTAAATATTGCCAGACTTCCCTCTCTCGTCACAGCTTCCATGGCATTTGATGGTTTAGTTCATTTTTTTCAGTTTTCCCCAAATGGAATCCTACAGGAATTTCAGTGAGGGTTATACAAGTGCCCTATGAAAACCTGTGATCAGTAACCAGACTGTAGCTGAATTTTTACAAGTGTAAGACTTTACTGGCTTGAAATGAGATCCTAAGAGTGGGACATGCACAATGACTAGAGGACCAGGCGAACAAGAAGAAAAGAAAGACTATTTTAGCAACAGATCAAGATTTTTTGTTTCACTTTGCTTCTAAAAAATCCTGGATGCCAGGCACTGAAGAAAAACGGTGAAATATGCAGATTTATAGCATGTAAATATTTGGAATATAAGCTACTTACTGGATGTAAAACTGGCATTATAAAAAAGGGTGTTTTAAGGAACATCTAAGGAACATTCCCTACTTCTCACTTGGAGAATCACTGATATAAGCCTTAGTGTAAGGGTATAGTTCCTCTGATGCCTCCCTCTCAAGAATCATGGAAATGAATAAAGCAATAAAATGCAAATGAATAAAGCAATAAAATGCACACTTGACCTCATTGTTCCTTACTGTTAGTGTGATTCTTGAACATACACTACTTTAAAGTGGTGTACAGCTGCTGTTGTGAGGATTTCTGCATGTCCTCAGGAGACAGGAGATAAATTCATTAATTGTTGGAACAATTATTAGACAGCCACAATCTCAAATGCTTCCATAAATCTTCAGACTGCCCAGATTGGATGAAATATCACCTCTGTGCACAGGGCTACTTAGTAACAAACTGGATTTCTGCAATGCACAGACCTCAGATTGCTTACCCTAGGGGGAAAATTCCTCCATTAAAACTATTTCTGCCACATCATCCAAATCTCCTTCATGAAGCAAAGCAGTAACATGCAGATGGAAGGAAGACACATTAATGACCTTGCTATTCCAGTCCTGGAATTGCTGTTTCACTCTTCAGTTCCTTTCAGTCCCACAACACTGCTGGTATCAGCACCAAGAATCTGCTCTCTGCCTATCTAGAGCCCTGGTTTGTATCACTGGCATGTTTACTGTTAAGCCATGCTGAAAATACCTAAAACAGTTTTTAAAGATTCAGGTTAAAAAAAAAACAAAAAACAAAAAACAACCAAACCCATGGTTTTTCCTTTGCTAATAATTTTTGCTTTACTGTACTCAGTAGCAATACTGCTAGAGCCACTGGCAAGGAATTAACACTTGATAAACTCCCTCGACAGGAAACAATATCTGAATGACAGAAAAAATATGTTGTCAATCCAAAATTTCTTTTTCCACTGGCACACTGGTCACCAATTTCCCATTATGTGCTGCCAGGGGATTAATGCCAGTACAGTATGAGAATCTTAACTGCAAGTATTGCCAGTAATTTCAATTACAGCCAAGACATGACAATTGCAGTCATGGATTTTCTTAGGGAGGGTTATTGCCTCACCTCAGACTGAAGAGGACGTTGCCATCAGGGTACACTCGCAGCATGATGTTTTCCACAGTTGTATCATGGATGAAAGATCTTTTGGAGTGCACAAAAAACACATCAGGTACCCAGATCTTTTTTATCAGCCGCCCATCAAAGGTCATGCTTTTGTTTTTGTTGCTACGGAATGAGAGTCTCTCATCCTTCCAGTAGTGTCTCAGATACAAAGTCATTGTGAAGTCCTTTGTTTCATTAAAAATAAAAGGAGACAATGCTTGTTTTACTCAAGTGCAACAGAAAACACTACAAATTGATCAATTCATGCAAAGGATCAATTTCTTGTCTGGACATTATCTGAAAGATCGTTAATGAGAGGAACCAAGCACCACTCATTGAGTTCGAATATGAATATTGCTGAGACAGTGGTTGTTTGCCTTGTCCCTGGTGTCTCAGTCTGAGGTTCAGACTTCATTTATCCTCAGATAAAAATTCTACATATTTCAGTAGTCTTCTGGACTGTGCCAGCTGTGCAGTGATAAAGAAGCTTTAAAACCAACCAAAGATAAATGGAAAAAAAAGTTTCCTCTGGAAATCTTCACAACCTTTTCCAAGAATGTGGTTCCTTTATGATTCCTTTACAAAGGGATTAATTTGAGTTCTTCATGAGCACTTGGTCAATTTTTAAAATTCATAAATTTGTACATTTTGTACAAATATTGTACAGAGGTTAAATCTGCACATTTGTGAATTAAATGCATCATAAAGAAACAATATGACAAATTTCATAAGAGTAACCAATTAGATTTTACACTAACTACAACAACTACAATTTTTTTTTTAAATATGAAAGACTATTACAAATATTTTATGATCCTATTTAGAGAAACATCACGACTGCAAATACACATGTGGGAAGAGACAGAGAGGATGCTGCAAACCCAGTGTGAGCTTCTACACACCCTGACTGCTGTGTGTTCACCTATATAAATTTTGTGTTATTAGGCAGACATCATTTATCTCAGTAGAACAATTGCTTCTGATAAGAATACTGTGAAGAGACTTAGATCTTCCCCTGTGATATGATTTTATGGCCCTGTAATATGATTTTATGATTTGGGTAGGTTTGCAAAGGAATGCAGGAGTTCATACTGACATTATTAGTGACAATTTGGGCTGAGGAATGAACCGCCTGCCTTCCAGTGCTACAGGCCCTAATTGCAGTGGGGTGTGTCTCCTTCCCAGGACCACTTCTGGAACTGATGTTTCTCTTTCTATTTGTTACGATCACAGCTCCACCCACGCCACAATTATGGAATATTCAGATTTGCATAAACAAAAGAAGCAAAGGACATGAAGCCTCATCGTGTAAGGTGCAGAGCACTAAAACTCCTGTGGAAACCCAGAGTGTTTACTGAATAGTTGGAGTTTTCAAACCAGACCACTGCCCACTCTGAACTGTTCATCTGGCCCAGGGACAAATTCAACACTTACTAGTTTAAACGCATGCTTCAAGGCAAGGATGTGCTCTTTAGGGTTTGCTTTCTTTAACTACATTACTCTCTATCATCCATCTGGATGTTTCTGAACCCCTTGTATTTTTACTGAAATCCCTTATTCCAGTTCTACTCACCATGTCAACTTCGGATATGCTGTCAATGCTCTCCACCTGCACATCAATGCCTACAGGTATTGGTGACCCTGCATGGGAACAGAAAAAGGGATGAGGAGCTTAAACCCCTATTTTTAAAGGGAAGACTGTGCAGCACCAGCAACCTAACAGAGAGTACTCCATCCCAGCATTTACTGCAGTCTCTCCACCTCAGAACACTGAATTATGAAAGGCAACAAAGTAAAACCTGATGCTGAACAGTTGTGAAAATAAGCACAAAATCTTCTTTTTGCAGCCAGACCAGTTGTTATCGGCACTGCAGTCTGGCCAGCAGTGCCAGTGTCCTTGTGCTGCCAAAG